>NC_139950.1:25953331-25958331 GCF_963454915.1 Gymnoscopelus microlampas
TTCTTCTTCTTCTTCTTCTTCTTCTTCTTCTTCGTCTTCGTCTTTTTAGTTGTTCTTATTGTTGTTAATATTATATATGCCTAGTTTATTACTACAGTAAGATGCAACAATATTGGTCACAAGATTGTGACAGAAGAACTTTCTTTGGTTGAAAGATGTTTAGTGCTATATATGGATGTAAACAATAAATACAAATTAGTAACTAAATTTACACTGAGGAGGAATTTACTGTGAAGGTATACTAGGTATATAGCTATACATGTGTGTGTGTGTGTGTGTGTGTGTGTGTGTGTGTGTGTGTGTGTGTGTGTGTGTGTGTGTGTGTGTGTGTGTGTGTGTGTGTGTGTGTGTGTGTGTGTGTGTGTGTGTGTGTGTGTGTGTGTGTGTGTGTGTGCGTGCATGTGTGCGTGCGTGCGTTTGCGCACGTCCCATCTATCAATAAACAGTGCTTTCCATAATCGCTCTAATTACCAGCTCAGCCGTCATCTGTGACATTACCATCCATCACACAGATCTAGAGAAGATATCTATGACACAGCTGCCGCCCGCTGAGTATTTGTGGTGACAAGTATCGTCTTTATTATTGCTCTTTAGTTACAGCCTCACTGTCTGTCTGTGTACCCAGAGACGGTGGTGGGTTTGACCTCAACTGGATGTGTGTTAGGTATACTGGCGCCCCCATGTGGTGATACTGAGTGGTACCGGTTGCCAAACCGTTTTTGCACCTTTCAATGAATTCAGCTGGTATCTACTGTCACCTGGTGGTGCTTATAGGAAATTACACCCAAATTAGAGTCCAGTCTGAAATGTTGTTATGGCGTGTGTGTGTGTGTGTGTGTGTGTGTGTGTGTGTGTGTGTGTGTGTGTGTGTGTGTGTGTGTGTGTGTGTGTGTGTGTGTGTGTGTGTGTGTGTGTGTGTGTGTGTGTGTGTGTGTGTGTGCGCGCGCGCGCGTGCGTCCGTGTGACTGTGCGCACGCTTGTGTGTAGGCCTACTGCTTTGTGTCCACCCTGCCTGAGTGATTCTGGTGGACAGATCAGAGATGAACACAGCAAAGAATAGTATGTATGCACGCACGCACGCACGCATGCAGGTACACACGCACGCAAGCACGCACGCAGGCAGGCGCGCGCACACACACACACACACACACACACACACACACACACACACACACACACACACACACACACACACACACACTGTGCTGTCACACAGTGCTGACAAGTGCCATTTAAGAAGCAGCTCTCTCTTATCTCTCTGACTTATGGACCTGTCTGCAGTAATGGTCTGTCAGACACCCCCTCTCTCTCTCCCTCCGTCCCTCCATCTCTCTCCCCCTCCTTCCCTTCCTCCATTTCTCTCCATCCTTCCCTGTCTCCTCTCTTGCTTTCTTTCTCCTTTCTCCCACTTCTCTATGTGAAAGCTAACAGTCATGGAATTTGACATCATATTATACTTTTAAATAGCAATTCACAGTCCTTGTCCTGGGGGACCCAGATCACAGGGTAAAATCCTGACTCTGTCACAGTGTAAAAATGAACCCTAAGGATTTTACAGAGGTTCATTTTATAGCTGTCATATCAACAACTTATTTTTAAAATGGTAAATGGTGCATTTATATATCACTTTTATCCAAAGCACTTTACATAGATTGTGCATTACATTCACCCATTCACACTCACATTCATACACCGATGGCGGAGGAAACCATGCAAGACACGAACCTGCTCATCGGGAGCAATTAGGGGTTCAGCCTTCAGCGTCTTGCTCAAGGACACTTTGACAGGGAGCCCGGGATCGAACTGGGAACCTCACAGTTCCCATCCGGCCGCTCTACTACCCCTGAGCCACTGCACCCCCCCCCCGTGAGACATCAGTCTGGGTGTTTTAACTCTGAAAGTGTTCAAATGGAACCATAAGTCAACACATGTGTCCATTTCATTCTCAGTCTACACTCTCAGAGTTACAGTAAAGAGAATTTTACTGTAGCCTACTGCTACACACGCTGGAGTTTTTACTTTGGGGCATATCACTAGCCTACCACCAAAGACTGTTCTTACACGTGTTTAATCTAGTACTGATATTAAAACTTAACACGAAAACAGGAAACGAAAGCATAAGGCTGAGAGGATTGTTACATTCCCAGACTCCCTAATAGACTAAATGTTTATGGTCAACAGTGACAGAGGGTGAAGAGTTGGGAAACATTTGATGTAAGTTTAGTCTCAGTCAAGCAAGGGTCTCAACTGATGTTGTAAAAGTGTTATTGCATTGTTAACCACTAGAGGGCACATTGTCACTATACATGCCACATGGCATATTAATATCATGTGTCTTAGATAATGACAGTGGTCCATGCCTAAAGCTGCCAATATTTTCTTTGTGTCAGGAAGTAGAAGCATCCCAACATCAATGGTCCTCAAAATATCGCTCAGCTGGACCAAAAAGAAACGTATGCAAAATATGGGTTGGAGAGTTATGCCTAATGTGTAGGCTACTCCATCATACAAAGGTGTCCCCTATCTAAAATTGCAGATCTAAAAGCTCACTATGTGAATTTGTAGATTGGTTAGTTCTTACATGGGACACCATTATATGACTTAAGGAATCAGGCTTTAAGATAGTTGAAGGAACTTGTGTCTGTTGTGGAATGGACAGACATTTCCTTGTGAAATACAAGAAGATCACCCCTTTTTCCATGGTTAAAGTTGCCCAATTCAGTATAGCTAGCATGCTCCAGGTAAAAGCAATGAAACTTTTAAGTGTCTATTTAAGTCACAATAAAAGTGGAATATGGGAGGCAAAAAAGCAAACAAGCAAATAAAAAAAGGAGAGTCACTGTGTGCTTTGAATGCATTAAGGATAATGTACTTGTATGTGACTTATATTTGTTTTGTCAAACCAAACTACATAGAGTGTAGAAGCCACATAGTGGCCTTCATAGAAATGTATTTGTGTCTTGTGTACGTACAAGAAGGATACAGCAAAACTGTATCTGCAAATATAGGCAACTGAATGTATTCTGATATGGTAAAGTAATCAAATTACATTTTAACCAACATACCATTCTTCTTTACACAGTTAAATCCAGACTGGTAGTTTAACTCTGTGTCCACTACTTTGTAGAAAAGTAAATGTTCCTCTGTGTGTCCTCCAGTTAGTTGAAATGGTTTTTATTGCTAACAAATTCAATGCAAATATGTTGCACATAACAGAGCAGTACAGGCAAATCTGAGATTTAAGAGAAGAGAGAAGGGGATTTGAATAAAACAAACGCTTCACGTCATATGCTGATATTATGTTTGATTACTTTATGCATTTCCGTTACTTAAAATAAAAAGTATTTTACTTGAGTTTACTTAAAAATCAAAATGGACCTGAAAGGACCCCACTTAAGAGTTAAATGGACTCAGGATTTTGCAATGTGGCACACAGTAAGTGTTCATTTATCCATTTGTAACCCTGAGAATGGCAGTGAACTATATGGATTTTGCAGTGTAAAGGATGGTAGTGGGGTAGCAGTTATCTTTCCTTTCAATTCAGAACAAGAGCTCCTGTGTTGTTTATGAATATGTCTCAGCTACATTTCATCATTCTTCACTTTGATAAATAAATTATTCATATTGATGTACAACCCTTTGACAGATGATGGGTTTGATTGTGTTAATGAAAAAGGAGACATTTTTGTGTATCTTATCAGCTTCAGAATGCTCTGTTATGTTCTAATGAGGAACTTTGAGCTGCAGATGTTACGGCTGTCATTTAAATAAATATGATTTGACAGGTATTTGATTGGAGATGATTTGTAATATTTCATCCATAGATGAAATATTACCATCTATCATCCATAGATGAAACAATGTATATAAATATTATCATTATATGCATATCTGTGCAAGTGTGCATGAATGCATATGAGTGTGCATGCTTGTTTGCATGTGTGAGGTATGCATATACTCTCTCAGCATGTGTACAGTATATAAGCATGCAGTATTATTCTGTTTAAATATCAATAATAATAAAAAATATGCATTGGTATCATGTATAATTCAGGTTTATAAGGTATGGATACAGTAACAATATTAATTAAAAACGTTTTAAATTATTTAAGAAACAAAACAGCCATAGTATTGCTAGCTTTTTCTGTGGTGTTAATTGCACTCAAAATGATATACAATTACGTGTTAATTGTTCTGTGTGGGCTAGGATTGTCATTGCATTGTGACAAAGATTCCATGATGCACCCATCAATTGACAGAATTAAATGTTTTCTAATGCTGATTCTGCACCGAATGGACCATTTCTATAACTCTCAGAGTTAAATAAACACTGAGGATTTACATGGCTTCACAGTTTCTCTCGAAGCGGTGATGGTTTTTACTGTAGTGGACCACCAATGCTGGCAGAAATGGGAGAGAGGGGGGGGTTGTTTAATTTTATGTTCTGTTCGGGCCTGGTGAGGTAGATGTATGTAGGGCCCTTAAGGTTTGAAGTACTGTTTAGATCACGGGTTCCCAAACGTTTTAGAGCGAGATCCAAAAGAGAAATTTGATGTCTCCCGTGACGTGAAGTAAAGTAGTCCGGGAGACATCCTGGACTATAGTCGACTAGTCGTGTTACAATGTGACGTGTTGTGAGCGTTGTGATCTTTGTGAGCTTGTAGATCTGCTATTTTCACAATTTTGTAATTTATACATTTTCATTTATGGCATTTCTTCTATTTCTATTTTATTTAGAAAATTCATTTGAAACATTTTAGAAATTGTATTTGCGACACATTGTGAGCTTTTAGATCTGCTATTTTTTGTGATTGTCCCCCCCCCCCCAGAATATGGATGCTGAGGTTCAAATTGTATGTGTTGGTCGGGCTCCGGCGAGGTAGATGTATGCAGGGCCCTTAAGGTTTGAAGTACTGTTTAGATGGACCACTTGTGTTGTGTCCACACAGTGTGGTGTAAACTGAGTTCAACGTTGAGTCAGGTCTACTGACTCCTCTAAC
>NC_139950.1:25963331-25968331 GCF_963454915.1 Gymnoscopelus microlampas
AACACTTACTTACATCTGAGGTGACATCCAGAGCTTATAAACATGTTTGCCGACTATCTTATCCAAAATGAATTCTAGCGTATGTAAGTACACAGCAAAATCAGAAATGTATTTAAAAAGAATCTCTTTGGAATCAGGGATATTCTGTCAGTGCTTTAATCACTGGTTAAATCAGATGTTTGAGTTCTGGTTGTTGAAGTTCCTCTGCAAGGTTCCCCCGCAAGTTTTTGACCAGTTGAACCCTGCAGTAGCATCCTGCTTCTGGGGGCTAACATTCGGTTGAAATAGCAGATATACAAGCTCACAACATATCGTGTTGTGAGCTTGTAGATCGGCTATTCTCTGCGAAGATATTTAGTGTAGAGTGAAAACAGGAGGTGGCCTAGTATAGAGCCCTTGGGAATCTGGTCAACTATGGATACAGTTTAAGTGGTTAATATATGACCTGAACAAAATATGCATCATAATTTTCCTTACCGTACCGATCTTTCATTTGTGTGCCTCCCTTCTGGTCACATGTCTTTCACTAAATATCACTTTGACCAATAAGGTCAGGATCCATTTAAATAGCACAGTATTCCTATATTAAAGTTGTTCTTTGGTCATGGCACTGTTCCGGTCAGAGTCCACTGGCTGAGAAACTCTCTGCCCTGCTGTTTCCAGGTTGGGGTCAAAGGTCACGACTCGTCATAACTCCTGAATAAGTGTGTTTCTTCTGCTTCCTGTAGCTGGTCGGAAGTTGCTCTCACACCCGTCACACTTAGAGATATTTATGAACTGGAAAGACCAGAGTTCACACACACACACACACACACACACACACACACACACACACACACACACACACACACACACACACACACACACACACACACACACACACACACACACACGTGCACGCACATAAGCATGCAAACACATTCTGAATCTCTATCTCTTCTGGGCAAACTGGAGATGCTCTGTACATAATTATGTGGCCTGCTCTACTACTACTACTGAGTCATGATTCAATCATGAATCTAGTCGCTGAACCTCAGTTGGCGAAATCGAGTGTGAACAAGTTCATGTTAAAATCTCTTTTTTGTTTTAGTTTAGTCATTTATGAATAAAGTTAAAGGACGACTTCACCACTTTTCAACATATCTTCATATAATAGGTCCTCACTAATGCTCATGATAAAATGATACATTTTTTTTCTACTTGGTCTGTGTCTCATAGGAGGGCTGTGGACAGTCCAGAAACCCGTCTACCAGTGACATCATCGTTAGGCAGGATGTTTTTCCCCAAAAAGATTACAATTTTTTTATTCCGATTTTTATTAAGGCGAGAACCATGGGATCTATTATTGCATTTTCAGGAATACAAAGCCTGCAGTTTCTATTAGCTTGGATTCCCCATTGATGATGTCACTGGTAGACGAGTTTCTGAACTGTCTACAGCCCTCCTCTGAGACACAGACTGATTAGAAAAATGTTTTACCATTTTATCATGAGCATTAGTGAGGACCTATTATATGAAGATATGTTGAAAAGTGGGGAAGTCGTCCTTTAATAAGGCAACAATATACCCTCTGGAGTGTAGATTGGTTGACATAGAGTGATACACACAGGCGCACAGAGTAATATGCAGACAGCCTCATTACAATAATAATTTTACACTCACCACTTTGTAGCAGCTCAAGTAATACATTTGTTTTAAATATGCTGTGGTGTTTGTCTACACAGTAGTCACTGTAGTCACTTGCAAAATGAAAACTGTTTCTGAGCTTCAGCAAAACAGAAACATCCTGAGTCGGGCCATTTTTACACATAGGCGCCGCAATGGGGCAATGCAGGCTCACAACACACATGACATGACTGACATGAAGACGAGAGGCACATCAGTCCATCAGAGGTGTTAAGTCAGTAACTCTATCTAGCTGCTGTGTGGCGTTGTTGTGTCTGGCGCGCGCCTGTTCTCTCGTTTGTTTTTCCTCTCGGGGTTTCCCTCGGCCTCTGATCCTCACTGACCTGCGATCTGTTTGTTTTAGGCTGGGTCGGTCCATTAGGACAATTAGAGATGACCCCTGACCTTTAGACGAAGAGAGGGAGACGGAGAGAGTGAAAGAGAGGGAGTGAGGGAGAGAAAGAAAGGGAGGGAGGGAGAGAGACAGAGAGAGATAGGGGGAGCAGGAGAGAAAAAGCGAGAGGGAAGGAAAAAGGGAGACAGGGAGAGAGGGAAAGAAAAAGAGGGGAGGAAGGTGAGAGGTGAACATCTAAGTTCAAAAAGTGAGTGACAGAGAAAAAGAGATAAAGTGAGATTTCTTCAGCACACTGTCAGGCAAACAGTTGAGGTGTCATTTCAGAGCATACACGCATGCATGCACACACACACACACACACACACACACACACACACACACACACACACACACACACACACACACACACACACACACACACACACACACACACACACAAACCTAATTCTAAACACAGTAGTCCCAGCAACTGAATGCAGTCGTAACAAATCATCTTCCATTCAGCCCATGACTTCTTCAGGACATGTGTGTGTTATATAACTGTCAATAGGTAACAGTCAAAGAGCAGCATGTTGAACGTTTGAGTTGAGCTGGATTCATACATTCATTACTGTATATGGTTCATTTTTTCCTCATCTGTAACCAGAGGAAACCAAAAGCAAAATAAAATTACTTCTCCTATTGGGTTTGTCAGTGTAATCGGCAACATAATGAAGTGAGTGAGTAGGTCTTGGCCTAAATAAGACAGATCTGCTAGAGTGGTTTGGTGAGGAGAGGAGAGGGATGGGGAGGATACAGTGGAAGAGAGGAAACCGTAAAGAAGAAAAGGAGAACAGGGAACAAGAAGGAGAGAAGAGAAAGAGAGAGGAGGAAGAGGGAGCGAAGGCGGGGGGAGGTCTGTCCGTGTGTGTGTGTGTGTGTGTGTGTGGGGGGGGGGGGGAAGCAGCCCATGGATCAGTTTTTGCAGCTCATCCTCTCTCTCTAAGTGTGGCTGGGGAGACACGGCCGTCCTATCAGGATCTGAGCAGGTCATTAAGCTAGCCACACACACCCCTGAGGCTACACAGGCACCAGCCAGTCTGATGTTGAAGTGTGTGTGAAGAGAGAGCGTGTGGGTGTGACAGAGAGACAGAGGGAGTGTGTGTGTGTGTGTGTGTGTGTGTGTGTGTGTGTGTGTGTGTGTGTGTGTGTGTGCGCTCGCGCACGCACATCAGTGTGTGCAAGTTTTTATGCTTTCTTATGTGTTATGGTGTATATATGTCTGTGCGCAAAAAAAAACATGTGTGTGCTTGCATTAGGACTGCAGCAATTAATCCAACTAATTGATTTGATCAACTATTGAAAATACTTTTTTAAAGTTTACATTTAGATAATTATATATTTTTTATTTATTTTTGCTTTTGCTGGTGAAAGTTACAGGAGTGTATGGTGTGTGATATGAAATGTAAGCTTATCATTAGAGCCCGACCGATATATCACTCTGGCCGATATCTCAGCCATTCTTTTGCAGTTTTGACAGCATCTGTATCAGCAATTATACTGCTAATGTGTCCCATTTTAACCACTTTCAACCTGGCCTCCCTATTTCTGGATTATAGGCCTAAAATAGGGATGCCCAAAAATAGCGGAGCTACAAGCTCACAACACTTGTGAGCTTGTAGATGATTGCTCAGGGTTGGGGGTCTCTGCTCATTATGTTTAGTGTCTTGAGACAACTTCTTGTGATTCGACTCCATAATAAAACGAGCAGATCAGCTATTTAAAACAAAATTGAACAGGGCTTAAGTGGTTAAATATAGTTCTCAGACCTCAAGAGGCGGCTGTTCGTAGCTACAGTGGAGTCGGTACTGCTGAGACATGGAGCCTCACAGCACAACAGGAAAGGGCCCTGGATGGGGTCTTCACAAGCTATGCTACAAATAGCACTGGTGTCACATCATGAATGGACGGACCACATCAGAAATGTGGTCCTCTACGGGGACCTACCATGGGTCACAGACACAATCAGAGAGAGAGGGATGAGGCTGGCAGGGCACTGCGTCAGGCACCCGAAACTAGAGGCAAGCAAACTGACACTATGGGAGCTAAACCCACGGCGAAGGCAGGAAAGGCAAGAAACGCACCTCCTACGTAGAAGCACTGCGGCGTGACAGCTTAGCTAACAACTCTGTAGTATGGAGCTCAAGACCCTGATGTTAGATAGGAGAGTGTGGAGGGCAGCGAGTCCCGAGTCGGTGTTGGCTAGACAGCACTCTGGCATCACAAATAAATAATATTTTTGATCTATCAAAAATGTGTTTATTTGTATTCATTTGTTTGCTTAAAACAATTCTCAAATACAGACTCTACGTTTTTGAAAGTTATTAGAAAATGATGCAATGATTGCTCTACTACACAATTTAAAAAAAATAAGTATCAGTCAAAACATAGGTAATCGGTGGTCGAGGCTCTCCAAGAATCAATTGGACCCAAAAATCCAGGTATACTGTATCGACATAATGATGGTTTAGTTAATGTCATTGACTGTCTTCCATCCTATATGTTCAAGATCTTCTGGAGAAACTAAACTTTTCAGTTGCTCATCACTTTTGCTTTGTGCACAAGGGGGAGGGACAGTCCATTATTAAACATGTGGGGAATTTATTTTGTGTGTCCCTGATTACTGTAATTATTTCTAAGCTTGAGTACTAGTGGTATCTACAGATAGTGTTCAAATGAATATATAAATACACAGACATAAAATACATCCTATGTTTTATCATCAATTTGATTTTATCTGATTTAATTTGTTGAAAATAATTTCCATACATGTTGCTGTGTTTGTATAGGTTTATATGAATGTACGTTTTTTATCTGATCAAGGCTGTGTAGTGTAGAATGCATTAGCCTTATTTTGTGTGTGCGTGCGTGCGTGCGTGCGTGCGTGCGTGTGTGTGACTACTCTGCCATATTATTGTCAAGTACACCATGAGTTGTAGCA
>NC_139950.1:25973331-25978331 GCF_963454915.1 Gymnoscopelus microlampas
GTGTGTGTGTGTGTGTGTGTGTGTGCGTGCGCGTGCGTGTCTGTGTCTGTGTGTGTGTGTGTGTGTGTGTGTGTTGACAGACAACATGAGGTCATTCTGTCTGTCATTGGGTTGTCATGGTTACACCTATGGCCTGGACTTTATAATGAGCAGCATAATTACCTCGAAACCATGAAACAAACACAAAACATTGGACAATGGACATAGACTTTTATTTTCTTAAATGTTCAAATCTGTGTGTGTGTGTGTGTGTGTGTGTGTGTGTGTGTGTGTGTGTGTGTGTGTGTGTGTGTGTGTGTGTGTGTGTGTGTGTGTGTGTGTGTGTGTGTGTGTGTGTGTGTGTGTGTCAGAATCACTGTCATCATGCTCATTTTTTATGTTTAGGCGTTTAACGTTTAAATGTCCATTTATCATGCAAATGCCTAATATTTGCAGAGGAAGAAAAAGCTTGGCATATCTTTATATATGACTTATTTTATGAGAATAACGCATAGAACTATTTCTGATGTGTTTTCCATAATCACCTTTATGCCCCTGTGGTGGCTACAGTACAAAGTAAAATACTGATTGTTAATATATGCGCTTGTAACTCTGAAAGTGTTCAAATGTAACCAAATGGACATTGGTGACATTTATACACTCTCTCAGGATTTTACTGTTTAGAGAGTGCACTCCAAAATCATAGACGGTGTAACCACTTATGAAAGAAGCCAAAAATAGCAGGACTAAATTACATGATATGAAGATAAATTAATATGTATTTATTTGACATCTGCAGTAAATCAGAGGGGACCATGCCACCGGTTGGGGTTACTCTGCCTGAGGTTTGACTTTCAGCTGCACTTTTGGATGTTTTTCTGATAGGTCTGGAACAGTGATTCTCAACCTATGGGCCGGGCACCACTGGTGAGCCGCGAGGGTATTGCAAGTGGGCCCCCAAATAATTATTGGCAAAACGGTAAAGATGTCAATGATAATAACATTAAAAAGGTAATATGTGAAACATGACTTGGTATTTATTTTCTTTAAAACCTTGAAAAATTGGTTTTCATTGTGATACCGATAAATAGGAGTAGTGTGTTAGTTCCATTGATCCAAGCTAGAACACAATCGATTGATTGATCATTACCACTTAACACGGCAGCTGCAGTGTTATGGGTGGCCCGGCATCCGGGCCAAGTTGGGTAGGCTGTGAACACTTTTGAGATTTCCAAGTGGGCCCTGATACAGAAAAGGTTGAAAACCACTAGAATGCAGCATTAACCCTGGTGTCCATACAGGAGAAATTCTTCAAAGATTTGCATTTCAAAAGATTTCAAAACATTAATTGTATTTAATTTATAATTATGAAATAATGAAAATAGGAGATCCACAAGCTCATAATACAATTAACGCATTGCGAGCAAATAATGACTCGTATGACCCAAAGCAAATTCCTCATCTGGAACACATACTGAACAGTAAAGTGTTGATTTTCAGTGTTTGATTAATCTTAATCCTTCAACTAAAGAAAAACTTGGGGTGCGTCAGCACAGCAAAATCCCAGTGTTCATTTATTTCAAGAGAGAACTATTTGGTTCCAGTACACTGTTCAGAGTTAAATTAACACTTTTCTGTAAGGTATTCATATTACAAAACATGCTCTTGGAGGGGAATTGCAGCCAAGAAAGGGTATTAACACAATGTTATCAGTGGTGTAGAAAAACTCTCTACGCCACTGAAACTACTTTCCTTTCTTTCCCCATGTAGGACCCAGTAACATATTGATTGTACACTGATTTCTAACTCGGTATCCCCTTTTGTCTATGATAACGTATTCTCTTATTTTCCCCTTATATTACAGATTTAAACATCTGATTGAGAAGAATGTCTCCTTTAAGTGTTACTTTGTATATTTCTATAATTTGTGTTTTGTCTATATTAGTCATGTGCAGTGATTATCCATGGAGTGTTCATTTAACTCAGAGAGTGTTTGTACACTCTCAGAGAACACTCAGGAGTTTACAGTGTGACAATGTGGGCAGCCTATGTTACAATGTAGCCTGTCTCCTACATTCAGGTTGGGACTCCAGAGAATTTCCGGTTATTCATTTCTTTAGAATTGGTTGGTATAAATGGTTCAGAATAGTTACTGTTTATCTATCTATTCTATCTATCTATTTGAACTTGACTCAATAAATATCAAACTAGATTTTTATGAACCACTAAGCACGATTTTATGCTTTGTCGTACGATGATGTCATGCAAAAATAGGGGATCTACAAGTTCACAGGGCTCTCTTGTGCCAGAGAACTGCCGGTGTGTGATTTCTCATGTAATCTCATGTTGGTTTATGCTACTGTATGTGCATGTAGGAGATTTGTTTTAAGGTTCCTGTGAGTCATGGATGTATTAATATTACTGTTGTACTGATTTGTACTGTTTGTTTTAGCAGTGATGTGAAATTTTTAATCTGCCCCTTGGCCAGTTCCCACTTGTAAAAGAGACTCTGTCTCAATGTGTTTTACTGGTTAAATAAAGGTTAAATAAAAAAAATAAAATAAAAAAAATGTAGATATCTCCCTTGCTCTCCCTGCCCCTTCTTTTCTTTTCTTCTCTCTGAAAACAACAAAAACGATGGAGCTTGCACAAAAACGAATGTCACCCACTTCTTTACACCTGTGAACCTGTGATGTGACAAGAAGATTGATTCTGAACATGAAGGGATATTGTTCAGTAAAAGTGGTGTTATTGAGGGCTTGTGTGTTTGTATGTGCCTCGACGGGGTGGGTCGGTAGAGTATCTGCCATAGGCCGGTCTAGGCCAAAAAGTCCATGACCACATTTTTGTCCCAGTCCAGCCCTGATGCGGCAGCCCGTCTAATGAAGGATTCTTATGTTCTAAGTCAACTCATTTGCCTGCATTTCTTTTTTCTATACCACTGACACCGTTGTGGAAGTATAGACTCAGTTGTTTTCTTTCCTTGGGGTCCCCTGACTGCTGAATTACCACAGGAAAACGACTTGTAGAAACCCCAGGAGTTTCTATCCCAGCTCTTTGAGGCATTAGAATGTGTTGGAGACAAAATGTTTAGTCTTTGCTGCTTCCCATTACTCACTAATGTGACACCAAACCTGGTTGCCCTGCGGGAGTGTGAAGCAAAACTAGTCTCTATTTCCCTGCATGTGTGTCTGTTGTGTGCTCCCCCGACATGACGGTTGTATGTGATTGTTTATGTGCATGCATTATACGCATGCGTAGTGTATAGGCCTACTTACAGTATGCAAGAGTGTGTGTTTGTGTGTTCTGTTAAGTGTGTGTTTGTGTTAATTTGTGGATGGAATTGTGTGCACAGTCGGCTGTGCTGCAGTATGTTTTTGTGTATGTGATTAATGACTGTATGCATGTGTGGTGTAGGTATGTATGTATGTATGTGTGCAAGTCTGTGATAATATCTTAATATGCATGTTCTTATATTATATTATATTATCTGTTGGTATGCAATATGCACGTATACACGTGTGTGTGTGTGTGTGTGTGTGTGTGTGTGTGTGTGTGTGTGTGTGTGTGTGTGTGTGTGTGTGTGTGTGTGTGTGTGTGGGGGGGGGGTGTGTGTGTATGTGTGTGTGAAAGGAAGTAGAGGTGTTCGGGGGGGTTAGCGGTGTCTGTACCCACATTGGATCTCCCCGTGGTGGCTGTCATTTCCCCATGTTACTAAACAAACAGGATGATCGGTAGCTTATCTCACTGTCTCAGTGCCTCCACTGTTATTTGTTTCGGAACTGGGTACTGGGATCCTCTCTTCTAACTCAGAGAGAGGGTGGGTGGGTGTGTGTGCGTGTGTGCGTGCGTGCGCGCGCGCGCGTGTGTGTGTGTGTGTGTGTGTGTGTGTGTGTGTGTGTGTGTGTGTGTGTGTGTGTGTGTGTTTGGGCGCGCGCGTGTGTGTCCGTGCGCACATCTGACAGACAATGTCAACGTATTATGTATATTTGTGTCTTTTCCAACACACCTGTGAGGTATACCCATTTAACCATAAATCACTGCACAGGCACACATCTGGCAACAAAAAGAATAATCTTACAGTTAGCACATCTGTGTTCTTCATTTTTCAACTTAAATGTGATTTGAACACTTCACCATTGCACAGAATTTTTTTATTTATTGTGGAAGATGCTACTATGTTACAATCTTTACATTTATTTCCACTCTTCCAACATGGCAGCATGAACCTGTGAAAAGATGTGTCTGTGCTACGCACACGCAGAACTTTGATGCAACAATTATTTGAGACAGTGAAAATAAATGAACCAAAGTTTCAACAGCTACTGTATGCTCGTCAACATTATCCCATGCATGTAACAATTGGTAACCGCCCTCCATACATTATGACAGCTGTCTTCCTCTCTGTTTCCATAGTTAAAAATGTACTCCTGGGAATAAATTTGCCATGATGCCTGCCCTGTACCAAACTGATCATTTAAAAAAAAAGAATTTAGTCATAATGTTGAAGATGGTCCATGTGGTTGTAACACCTTACAGTTCTACCAGGCCAATTGGTGGCAGTGTTTTTCCAAAGTTGAAGCACAAGAGAAACCTGTTGTCATTGGCTTATAGAACAAAAACAACTTGTCATCTGCCTTCACAGGGCATGAGTCAGTCAAGTTCGGCTCCAGGGCAGACATCAGTTTGAATGGTTGTAGCCTATTCAACATGTCACATGTTTAATCTCTCTCCTATGAAAATGGATCCGCAAATTCGCGGTGATACGATTGATTTGTGTCCACATTACCTCCAGGTTTGGCTGACAGCGCATGACTGGAAGAGACCCCAGAGATGAATTCTGCAATTCCACAGATGGGGTCGACCTTATAATGAAAGGGAAAGCTATTTCACTGCCATCCTATATAGGCTGGCTTTGTGAGGCAATGCACTTGGAGAGATCAAGCTATTATTCTTTACATTTGGACCTATTTCTCGTGCACTCACAGAGTTGCACATGGCAATTAGACAATCTGAGGGGA
>NC_139950.1:25983331-26060831 GCF_963454915.1 Gymnoscopelus microlampas
TATTCTAACTTGTTTTGCTCCTACACAGTAAACCCATACAGGGTGTTAACTGTTAACTTATCTGAGACTGTAAAATTGGTCAATTTTACAGGTCTATTTTTACACTGTGTTTACACAGGGATTTTGTCGTGTAGTAGGCCTACTTTGTCTTGCTCCGTTTGCTGACTTTGTGCCGCTTGCTTTTGCCCCTGCCTTTCCCTGCCCTGCTGCCACTCCAACTCCTTCCTTCCATCCATCCATCCATCCATCCATCCATCCATCCATCCATCCATCCATCCATCCATCCATCCATCCATCCAATCATCCATCCGTCCATCCACCCAGTGGCTCTCTCACCCCTCACTGTAACACGCCGTGTAGGTCATCCGTACCAGAACCGGACGCCGCCGAAAAAGAAGAAACCTCGCACGTCGTTCACGCGCCTGCAGATCTGTGAGCTGGAGAAGCGCTTCCACCGGCAGAAGTACCTGGCGTCCGCCGAGCGCGCGGCCCTCGCCAAGGCCCTCAAGATGACTGACGCTCAAGTCAAAACATGGTTCCAGAACAGACGCACCAAATGGAGGTGAGATACGTTATCACTATAGCCCTGCAGGTTAGGCTATAACATACCCTGTTCCATTGGTGGTCGTGACTCGTGGAAGTATAGCCTGGAGTTCAGGGATAAAGTGTTCCTTCTGAAGCACTTTACAGAATTCATTATGTTTTTTGACATGTGTTGGGCTTGGGCTGTTATCAGCCTATATGGCTACTGACAAAGAAGAAAGGGGCCTATTTACACAGAAGATGTTGTTGTATACATTTTCAAAAATATCATATAGCTTTGAGGCTAATGGGGTATGGAACATTTTAAGAAATACATGTAAGTCTTCGAGAATTAGTCTAGACCTGTTGGGTCACAGTGGGGACACGTTTTGATTTTTGATTTTTCTTTTCGGTCCAGATATAACATAACAGAATTTAATTGCATGCTAAGTCAATATACATTTCTTATAAAATAAAAAATGGTATTGCTTAAAATTATAAATTAGAACCACAGTAGCCTAATATAAGACGTGACGATTTAGATTTGTGTTTCTTTGTTCGACTGCAGTGCAGCAGTAGTATATAGCCTAAATGTTTTAATAATGTAGCCTATAGTCATATGTATTTACAAATATCACGCCATGGAACTGCCATGTGTCATCCAGAGAAGAAATAGATAAAAGAGTGTGATGGTTATTATACGAATCAATAAAACGCTCATTGCGACCCATATTGACTAAGTACTTCGTTTTTGTTCACTATTGTTTGTTATCCCATTGAATAGGCTAATGCACATTTTTTTCACTGATTAATCTCATTTCACTATAGGCTATTAAATATCATTATTCATTAGGCATTTTGGACTGTTTAAAATATTAGCTGTAATAGCATATTAAATTCAAATTGCCATTTGAAATGTAAAAATACATTCAGTTTATATATATATTTTTACATTATTATTCTGGAGATCAGTATATGTTTATTTCAGGTGCATTGGGCATATGCTTATCACAATCAGAATCAATCAACTTAATCAACTTCGCAGGTGTTAAATAAGTGGGTTATATAATTTGATTAATTATTCAAATATTTGTATTGAATTTTTTTCAAAAAGGTTCACATACAAACACATAACAAACAGTTGCAAAACACCACAGTGAGAAGATGTTCTTTAGGCCTAGTCTGCTTCATTTTCAATTTGTACCATATTTTTCGATCTTCCAACTACAACAACATTTGTAAATCACAAATTGAAAATGGTCCCTGGATCGGGTTTCTTAAAGGCTAATGTATACGTAATGTATGTATAATAATACTGAACGGCCAAGAATAGCAGACCTACAAGCTCGAGCTTGTAAGCATGCTATTCTTGAGTAGGCTATAGCCTAATATGCTATGTAGCCTATCAGTGGTTCTCAACTTTTTCAGGTCGCCCCCAAAATAATCATATTTGAACTGGGGACGCTCACCCTGACAAACACTTGGAATTGTAGGAATCGTATTTAGTTTGACTCGGTTCCACAGATAAATATTGTGAAAATAGACGATCTACAATTGCTCACAATGCCTTGCAGAAGCAAGGCATTGTGAGCTTGTAGATCGGCCATTTTCAAAATGTTTGCCTCTTTCTTATATCATTTGACAATTTGTCCAATGATTGACCAGTAATGGTATTTTTCTTTTCTTTCTTTTTGTTGTTGTTGAGGTATTTAAAAAGTCTTAAAAGTCCTTAAATTGTCACTCTGTCATCTGGGGAGTGGGGACCCCACACAAAATCATGTGGGGACGCCACTGGGGGTCCCGACCCACAGGTGGAGAACCACTGGCCCACGTAAGTAAAAGTAGCCTATACAGAAGTTTGAAACTCTCCTCCGTCCCCGGGGTGTGTTTGTTTTGCATGCAGGCGGCAGACGGCGGAGGAGCGGGAGGCGGAGAGACAGCAGGCCAACCGGATCCTCATGCAGCTCCAGCAGGAAGCCTTCCAGAAAACCATCAACCAGCCGGTGACACCGGATCCGTTATGTCTCCACAACAGCTCCCTGTTTGCCCTGCAGAATCTGCAGCCCTGGAGCGAAAACACGGGCAAAATCAGCACCGTTTCGGCCTGCGAATAACAATTTATCACGGTTATGTTCACGCGGCATTTCACACTGCAAAAAAATAAATAATCCAGAATTTTAATCTCTAGCTCCTTATGGCGTGAGAAATGCACTTAGGCTATTTGAACAGTGGGAGTGCGAGGGTAAAAATGGACCTTGCAAGAGTTAAATTTAATTGTCCTTTTTTTGTTGCTGTGTGCAGCTTCGTTTGAGTGAATGGACACAAACAGGAGAATAACAGAGTGGAGGACCCACAGGCTATGAGGCTGATCTTCAATAATGGTCTATTCACAGAGAGACCTCCACGGACTGACCATTTGGAGAACTGAGGTCACGGTCGCGGGGAACAATTTCTTCATTAGAGACATTACATAATGAACTTTAAAATACAAAAGAGACCCAATTCGAGGACCAGGCAACCGGTGAGATTGACAGTTTAAAACTGTCGAGATTAACATCAGCGATATTATATGCTACCTGGGAGAGACCTCTTAATTCTTTCATAAACAGCATATTTTCATATTTCATGTCTGACGAAAAAAAAAACGTATTTTATTGTCATCGCGATCGCGGGATAGTAGCCTATTTATCAGCGATGTTATTCTTTAAAAAGAAATATGTGAGCACTTCTTTTAGCACCTTTGTATGCAGTAGGCCTATTGTGGCCGCTTGTTAAGCAGTCTGGACATTTGGACATCAAATTGTTTTATTTTCTTGTTTCGTTTAATTTGGAAAATTATTTCTGTACTCTGTCCTCAATGAAAATCTCAAACTGATTAATACAATAAAACAGTTGCATTTAGTCTAATTCGTGTCTAAATTAAACGTAGGCCTATATTTTTGAAAATGTTTATAGCTGTTTATAAACTTGTAGCATATCTTTGACCACATTTATCAAACATAGAAGTTTAACAGTTTGTAAAATGGTGGTTGTCTTTAATATCCACTAAATAAGATTGTAACATAGCGTAACATAGCTTATAGCCTATTTCAACTTCAACTCAAGTAAAGTAAGAGTTGCACTCAAAACAAACAAAAGAGGTTATCATATGTACATTCTGTGTTTTCTTATTTGTTTTCTTGGCTAATCAACCATTTCAAATAGACAAGCAATTTTTTCCAAGCATTTGTGTGTGTTAAAACAAATATTTTAAAATCTTGGACTGTTAAATTCAGTTGGTGTGTGTTTTTAAAATGTAGCTATTTTTTCATAAATATAGTTTTTTTTTAATTAAAATAACATGAATGGAACCATAGCCTAAAACAAACAGTGGATGGAAAAAGAGGTAATTATTAGTTGACTGTTTATTGACGTTACCCATACATTATCCACTCAATACTGGTTTTCAATAACTGACTGACACTTGTGGTCATGTGATAAATGTGACCGACTCTGATGGTTAATGCGGTCTTGTGCAAGAGCTCCAATGTGTGTGTGTGTGTGTGTGTGTGTGTGTGTGTGTGTGTGTGTGTGTGCGTGTGTGTGTGTGCGTGCGTGCGTGCGTGCGTGTGTGTGTGAGTTTTACATAATGAATGTGTTTGTGCATTAAGAATGCACTTTACAATTCTCAGTGTTATAACCACTTAAACCCTATGGGATCCCCCAGGGGTCTATCCATGGCCCCCTCCTTTCCCCCCTCTATACCAAATCTCTGCAGAACATAATCAATCTACAAGTTCAGTTCACACTGCATAAACGCAATGTGAGCTTGTTGATCTGCTATCGTTGCCCAATGTTCTGCTACTACATGCCCAGAATAGGGGCATGTAGTAATAAAAAGCAAGAATATCTGTGTGTGTGTGTGTGTGTGTGTGTGTGTGTGTGTGTGTGTGTGTGTGTGTGTGTGTGTGTGTGTGTGTGTGCGTGCGTGTGCGTGTGCGTGTGTGTGTGTGTGAGTGTTGGTACGTGCTGAGCCAGCTGGTGGTCAGTGTGTGATATGAGTCTGTCCAGGGTCTGTGCTCTCCCTGGCGGCTGAGCAGGAATGCGGCACACAGTTTCATCATCCACTCAGGAATATCAGCGGAGAGGGGCTACCCTCAAACGCACTTACATTCCTTCTGTCTATTAGTGCAGCACAACACAACACAACACACACACACACACACACACACACACACACACACACACACACACACACACACACACACACACACACACACACACACACACACACACACACGCATTTATGTATACATACACACACATGCAAATAAAGACATGTGAAAATGCATGCAGTCAAATGCACCCTATACATATACACGCACACACACACGCACAAATGCACACACATACATTTATGTACACAAACACAAATGTGGGCATAAACTCTGCACACACACACACACACACACACACACACACACACACACACACACACACACGCACACCGTACATAGGCATCAACACATACTTGAGAGTATACACACACACACACACACACACACACACACACACACACACACACACACACACACACACACACACACGCACACATGCCCTCCAGGGAGAAAGGTGGCTGGAAGGTCTGATGCAGGCGAGGCATCGTGCAGGTCATGTACATACATGCAGTTTAAACTCTTAACTTTTCCTCTGTGCTGGGCTTCACACTGGGGTCACACATAGTCTACCCTTTGTCTCCTGTGCACGGTAAAATCCTCAGTGCTGATTTATCCGCTTGTAACTCTGAGAGTGTACAAATGTAACCAAATGGACCCGGAAAGGGTCCATTTGATTTCATTTGTGCACTCTCAGAGTAAAGACCAGTCCACACCAATGCAACTCCTTGCAACTCCTTGCAACAAAACCGTTTTAAGGCCAGTCCACACCAATGCAACTCCAGTTGCAACTGCCATTTGGGGATACTACTTGCAAGTAGTTGCAATGATTTGCATTGGTGTGGACTGGCCTTTAAATTAAGTAGTATTTGACTGCATAGTGGCCAGATCTAAGACGTGTTTCTCAACCTGACCGGGTCACAGACTTCCCGAAAAGCTAACTTTGATATAGAGGAATGTTATTATGTCTCTGAATATAGTGGCTCCTGACTTCATGGACAAAGTGACATGGTGGCCTCAGCTGTGTGCTCTCAAGGTAGCATTCCGCCAAGGGAACGTACTGTATTTAAACGAAAGTATGGATGAAAACTTCATATTTGTTCTTATTTTACCCCTGTTAACCAAATTGATTTTTATCAGTGTTTGTGGGCATCTGTTATGTCACACAATGTATTTCTGAAACAACAATCCATTCTCGAGTCATCAGAACTCACTCAGTTATAGTTTTTGATTGAATACACTTTATCAGTCAAACATGTAAACAGCACGTGGTACAGTCAGACATTAAGGCTAAAGGATAACACAAAAAGTCCTGGGGACTTGTTTCTATTGTGGTCCTATGTATTCAATTCATACAAATTAATCGATGCATACAAATAACACAATAATACATGTCATCAACGAATACAAAGGAGAATCAGGGAAAACGGCAGCAGTGATGACACCTCCTTTCTATGGAAAAATGCATTTATCTCCCCTGAAAGTGGTTTTGAATCAATTTGCAAGAACATTAAACATATGGATAACACACATGTTAAATCATCGTTGCTATTACAGGTCCATTTGTTTATATCTGTATACACTCTCAGAGTTACACATGGTTAAATCAACACTGAGGGGTTTACAGTTTATCAGTCCACATGTGTCACACCAGGCAAAAAAAACGGTATTTCTGTACATTTTATTTATCAGGATCCTTACATTAGTTGGTATAGGAATATGTGAAGGACAGTCTTCCTCTGGTCCTTGCCAAGCTGTGCTTATTGAGGAGCCGGAGAGCATCTTGATGGAAGTTGCTGAGGTGCTGTGTATACAGTAGCTATACCAGCTGGTGATAGACCAGATGTACTGTTATCTTGCCCTCTGTCCTTCACCCTATGATTGTCGTGGCTGACAATAGTCCGGGAGCCAAAGGGTGATTTTTGGCTGAACGTGGTTTCGTCGGTAAAAGTTTTTTTCTCAACTGATTCTTGCTGCTGGGGGTCCCCTCTTAAGGATTCAAGAGGGTGCCCAGTGAAATCCCTTGGGCATTTTTTATTATTAACCCCTTAATGCCCAAAACACTAAAAATTCACCCAAAATAGACTTCTATGGTATTTCATGCAAAATACTTGATCTAAATGCTTAAATTTGGTTTCTACAGTGTGTATCCATGTAAGTGGATGTGTACAGTGCATTAGATTTAATATTTATGCATGTTTAATATTAACCCCTTCCTGCCCAGAACAACATAATCTTTAAACTGTGATATTGTACATGCACATAAATCAAATCAAATCAAATGCATTAGAACTGCTTTCAACAGTGGAACTTGTTTCCTTTTGGATGAATGCACATTAACCCTTTCAGGCCTTCCATATTGAGCATCCTGCACAAAAATATCTACAGAACATATTCCCCTGGGGGGGGAAAAGAATAGAAAAAAACATTAAAAATATATATATATATTCCCCCAGCCCTAAGCCACCACTGCCTCAACTTATCCGCCCCAATAACCGCGCGAGCCACCTTCCGGATAACCTTGTCATTGGACAACCCGAGTAATGTGATGTGACAATAAAGTTTGATTCTGATTCTGATTCTGAGTCGGAAGGCTCGGCGGGCCTGGGCTGCAGAGACAACCGAGCGGAGCTGCAAGAGGCCGATGCCGCCATCGGAATTGCTTGAGTAGAGGATCCCGTTGCTAGACGATTGATGCAAGCGGAACCACTCCCTCACTCTGACCCGGATAGCCTTGTCTACATCCCTCAAGGGTGTGGGGGCGGTGCCTATGTGATCCGCGGCGTAAAGAACCCTCGGTAGGGCAAAGCGGTTCAACAGATCAAACTTCATTCGGGGATCGAGGGGGGCCCTGCCGATCCTGTCACTCCACGCGGAGATCGAGGCTTCGCAGGCCGGAGCCGAAAAACCGTCAAGCGGGCTCACTCTGAGGCCGAGATATTTCTCGTAACCAGCAGGATCGATCAGGTGCAACCGCTCACCGTCAAAGGCCCAATCGGTGTTAACATTGTAGGTGAGCCGGCCGCCCTTCTTTTCGATAAAGAACCCATGACACTTACTGGCGTTAACCCGCATGCCGGTAAGTTGTCAGAAAGCCCCCAGAATGTTCAAGTTTCTCCGCATGCCTTCCCTTGAGTCACTAAACAATGCTAGATCGTCAGCAAACACCATCGCCACCACGGAGACATCCCCGAAGGAGAATCCCCGCCCTTCGCGTTCGATAGTGGTGATTAATGGATCAACCGCTAGATTGAAAAGTAGGGGAGACAGGGAGTCACCCTGTTTCACACCCACCTTCATTTCTGGTGATGTCCCTTCCCCACACCTGACCCTCGTCGTACATCCATCGTAGCCCGCAAAGATTACGTCCGCCATGTGCCGGTCGAGACCCCGCCCCTCCAGCACCGCCCGGAGGTGTTGATGCGAGACCGTATCGAGCGCTTTTTGGAAATCGATGAACACCACGCCCAAAGGTTTGCCCTGCCCCTTACTGTGCTTTAACGCTGACTCGAGTAACATCAAGTTCTCCGAGCAGCCAGACGAGGGAATGAACCCCCGCTGTCGAGGGTGTAAGGGGCAGGCGGCTCTCATTCGCCCGTCGAGGATACGGGAAAAGAGACCGATAATCACGAGGCGATGGTAATGGGCCTCCAGTTGCCAAGTAGGACTAGCTTGGCGGGGTCATCACTTTTAGGGATAAGCGTCGTACGGCACCGCTTCAGGCACTGGGGGACATAGCCAGCGACCAACCACGATGAGTAGATGTGCGCGAGTTGCGAGCCGTCAGGGTCCCATAGTAGCAACTCAGAATGAGTGATACCGTCGGGACCGGCCGCTTTGCCATTCTGCATGCGCTGGAGACAAGAGTGAACCTCTTCACCCGAGATCAAATCGCCGAGGATAGTATTGTCAGCCCCACCGAAGGAACGGAAATGGCCCAGTCCAAGAAACGGTCGCTCTAGCCCCCAAGCATTTTGGTAGAAACGATGTATTCCATGCATGGGTATCGGACACCCCATAACATTGTCCCCGTCTAGGACAGTTTTGGCTAACCGCTTCCTATCACAGTGGTACAGCCGCCTCAGAAACACCCGGCGGTGAAACATTTGCAGGCAACTGCCCCTTCTGCCAGGCACTTCTCCACTTATCTCTCTCTGGCAACGCAACTGTTTCGGCGGAGACCCCAGGCTACTAATTAGCCAGTTAGCTTTGGCTTCAATGGATCGCACCGAACACTCTTCAATCTTCAAAAAGAGGTCGGAGTCTTCCCCCAGTCTGACCCCATCAATACCCGCGTCTTCTACAAGACGTCGAAGCGCCTGTTTCATCAACGCGGGCTGTAACGGAATCGTGTCAGGACGAGTGTTTCATCATCCAGCACGACTGGGGGACGACCGCCTCTTGCACGGTCAGCCTTTTCAAGGCTACAAGCCTTACCCCTCACCTGCTCCTCCGTCCTCCCCCGCCCCAGGTCTTTAGCCACGGACTTCCACGACCAGGTATCTCTGGGACGGTTCATAAGAACTCGTAGCTCGTTGACCTCCTCCACGGTCCAACGCCGGTGCTTACGCCCCCGAACCTGCTGTCTCCCACGTCCCGGGTTCTCGCTTGGCATGTTCAGTTCTTTGTGTCTGCTTAGCATGTGATTGGTCCGGCCGGCACGTGAGAGGGCCCTGAACGAACAGAGCCCACAGGAAAAGTTAACCAACGCCCGGCGCTGGTCCACGATAACCGGTTTGCACGGGGCAAAGTGGCACCGCACCGCACGCGGGTTAGAGCTCTCCCAGGTATCATTTACTGGATTTGTACCTTACCGTCAAATCATGGTGTCTGGACGCAAAAAGCGGAACCAGTGAAAGGACACCGACGATAGGTACGCCACAAAGAACACACGGCCTATCAAACGGGATACGGATAGACAGGACACGGGGGAGTTGACCGGAGCCGCCCGCGGAATCTCGGAGGTATAGTCTCCCGGCGGCGTGCACTATGACGGTCACCACTTCCTCCTTTGCCCCCTAGCCAGGTCGACGGCATGTTACGGGGGATCGGCGCCCGTGGCCCGGTACGCAGCTGTTTGGTCGGTCGCCGGAGTACGCGACGCAAGCAGGGTTTGAGAAACGGAGTCTCCGGAGCGCGCCTTTGCGCCCCCGCCGCATACGGATCTCCTCGCCGAGCCGTGTGATGGGGCTTGAGGCGAGGCCGACAGCGGGGGCCCTCAGGCGGTCCGTGGCAGGGCAACTAGGTCAGACTGTGCGTCTCGGTCTCGCTAGGCCGGGGTCGGCCGCGGAGGAGTGCGGAGGACAGGCCACCGAGGCCTCTCCGCACGTGGTCCCTCCGCGCCTGGTCGGGCCCGCAGGCTGCAAGCAGCGTCCGTTGACGGGTATCTTCCACCAGCATGCGACCCAGTGAAGTTTGGATGGGAAAAAGACATAACTAACAGGTCACTGAGCCCAACCACTCTACC
Organism: Gymnoscopelus microlampas; assembly: GCF_963454915.1. NCBI lineage: Eukaryota > Metazoa > Chordata > Actinopteri > Myctophiformes > Myctophidae > Gymnoscopelus > Gymnoscopelus microlampas. Next base: position 25,993,475 of record NC_139950.1, read on the forward strand.
TGAAGGTTGCAAACCTGCCCCAGACTACATTTTGCAAATGATTAAATGTGGCTGCAAAACTGACAACCCATGCAATTCCAAAAAATGCAGCTGCAGAGTACATGGTTTGCCATGCACATTGTCCTGTCACTGTTATGTTGTAGGATGCTCAAGACAGTTTTAGATAGGATTCTTTCCTTTTTCTTTTATAAATTCCTTTAAACTTGGTTCTTGTCTCTGATTCTGGTGTCTCAGGAAAATGTGGTTAGTTGGTATCATTGGACCTTAATATGGGATATGCTGTATATGACCACTTCCACATAAACATTATTAATTTCTTATACAGCTAATTTGAAGCATTTGAATTGATTTACTGTGCATAACATGTCATAAATCAACATTTTTAATGGATTTTGGTGCTTCGGGTGTGAAGTTAATATCTATGAAATGTTCTAATGTGAAATCAAAAAACAAAATTTTACACATCCACGTTCATTGATAAACACTGTAGAAATCAAATTTTATGCGCTAAATCAATATTTTTGCATAAAATGCCATAAAAAACGTTTTTTTGTTTTGGGCATTTAAGGGTTAATGACGGTTGGCCTCAAAGGGTTAATATGCATTCATCCAAAAGGAAACATGACCAGGTCCACTATTAGACTTAGTAGAAAGCAGATCTGATGCATTTGATTTGATTTCTGTACATATTCTATTTCACAATATCACAGTTTAAAGATTAAGTTGTTCTGGGAATGAAGGGGTTAATATTTAAAAGTTTACAAATATTAAATCTAATGCACTGTACACATCCACTTACATGGATACACACTGTAGAAAGCAACTTTTAAGCAATTAGATCAAGTATTTTGCATGAAATACTATAGAAGTCTATTTTGGGTGAATTTTTTGTGTTTTGGGCATTAAGGGGTTAATAATAAAAAATGCTCAAGGGATTTCACCGGGCACCCTCTTGAATCCTTAAGAGGGGACCCCCAGCAGCAAGAATCAGTTGAGAAAAAAACTTTTACCGACGAAACCACGTTCAGCCCCATGACTCCCGGACTACAAGTGACAACAACCAATAACCCTCTCAGATGATTCTATCATCTGGGCATGATCACCATCATCACCATCACCATCACCGTCACCACCACCACCACCATCATCATCATCATTATCATCATCATCATCATCATCGTCATCATCATCGTCATCATCGTCATCATCATTATCATCATCATCATCATCATCGTCATCATCATCATCATCATCATCATCATCATCATCATCACATGTATGTTATTAAATACCAAACTCCAAATTTTGTGATATTCAAATATACTAGGCTATAACAGTGTCTCACCTTCTCTTCAGCTAAGCAGAAAATACATTCAGTCCACCAATGTCATCCTCATACAGGATAATAAACAAGTGAAACTGGAAGTGATGTAAATGAAAATGTTCTGTTAACTAAAGAGCTGGAGAGAACAGACACTCTGCAGCGATGATTACTATCAGAATATAAAGCTTTACATTTTTAACAAATAAACGTTTTGTTTGAACAAAAAACATCACTTATACAGCACCTTTAATCCTTCAGGGAAAATGGTGTCAACACACAGCTGTAGGAGGCTACACCTCTTAGATCAATGTGTATGTGTGCATTAATTGCACAAAGGAAAGCATCTATCTTCATATCTAGGCTATATGTGCATAATGCTGAATGAATTCCAGAGTAACTAATTTATATTAGAATTCCAAATGAAGTATGATCAACTTTACAACAACATTACCACCCTCCGTTGCGCTAAGCAAAAGCAGCTTCCAATAATAATTCATATCTAGCTTGCTTGGTGCATGTGCATGAGTCTGCATGGACATGTTTGTGTGTCTCTCTGTGCGTTCGATTAATTTTTCAATCATCACTTGGGAACGGAACAAAGCACTCACCTAAATTACTGAATTCCGGCGGGTTATAAGTGGCAATAAATCAACTGTCACAGTGAAGATTACAGCAATTAACTTGCTATTAATTTGGAATTTGGTTGTGATGTAGTAATTATGGTACAGTAAAATAATGGCATAGCCTCTACAGGCTACTCCTTATTGATATAGGGAGTGTGTGTATATATATATATATATATATATATATATATATATATATATATATATATATATATATATATATATATATATATATATATATATATATATATATATATATATATATATATAGTATATTTGAATATCACAAAATATGGAGTTTGATGTTTAATAAAATACATTTGACAATGGTGATGATGGTGATCATGACCAGATGATAGAATCATCTGAGAAGGTTATTGGTTGTTGTCACTTGTCAGCCACGACATCAGGGTGAAGGAGAGAGGGTAAGGGTTAGTTGTAGAATAACTGCAGTCTGTGGGTTTTTTATTGCATAGCATAGCTTTTCTACCTAAATCCATTTCCCTGATCTCTTCTAATTTAACCTACACGACAGAACTAAAAAGCTTGTGTCTTAGTTCCCTCTAGTGGACGCAACTGAGCACAGCAATTATTTGAAGAAACACTAGACTGTCGCTGGCTGATGACGTTAGTGGCGACACGTTCGACAAAGCAAAGATCTTGTGTAACTGTCCCTGTCGGTAGGACTGTACGAGGAGGACTGTCACAGCATTATTATAACTTTATGGTCACAGCAGCTGTCCAGTCTCCACTGTCTCTCTACACAGAAACATGTCTCTTCTGCGGCTCTGCGCTTCTACAACCAGACGTTGTATAACTAAGGGATTCGTAGTGGAATCAGCTTTCACAGGTCTGTATGTTACTGTGTTGTGTTCACATCTCACATTCACAACATGCTGCAGTGCACACGCTCATACTAGAGTCTAACTAGAATAGCACTAGAACGCATGCTAGTGATATTCCATACATTGCATGTATTTCATATACATAGACCTAATAATGTCGAAATGTCAAAATGTACTGGCTATGCAATGTGCAGGTTGTTTGTCATAAGTCATAAATCAATCCACACTGTGTTGTAAGCCCTGAAACATGACTGTCATACCATGAAAGCGTCATGTGAACCATGGCTAACTGTGTTGTAACTCACCCAGATAATGTTATTGATGCAGGATGTGTAAAGTGTAGATCTACTAATATAAGTAATATTATATATGGACACTTGTGGCTAACAGAATAAGCCTGAAACAAACGTTGAATTCAATGTTTTCATAAATCATTGTGCAACTTGAATCCCACCTTTATAGAAGATGGTGGGCTAAGGCTTAGATAGAGATACCATCTTCCATGCACTATATGTTCATGTTGTAACTCACCCAGGTTATTGGATTGACTGCTACTGCTACAGAATCTATAAGTATAGGTTCACTACTAATTTGTATTATTATACATACTGTTTTGTCTTACAGAATTGTCTGAAATAAAAGTTTGATTGGTTGAATTCATTGTTATTGATTTTGCAGTGTGTATGCATGTAGTATACATTTTTCTCAGTCACAAGATCCTTGTGTCACTTTGGTTTGCTTGAGGCGAGCAGTGTGTTGAACATGAGGTTGATTCTTGTTCCTCATAGGATGCTCACGGTCAGCCAGTGGAGCGGTGAAGGACAAGGAACCACTGCGGAAAGCGAAAACACCACAGGGCCGGTTTGACATGCCTGAAGAGAAGGTCAACAAGGATGTTCTTGAAAGTAATTAGTGACAATATTTTTATTTGACTTGTGAAATCGAGCATTGATTACATTTAAAAAACTGTCACAGTGTCCTGTGAGTTTAGATTGAATTAACTCAGTCACTTCATCAACAACCGCTTTCCTGCCTTTCCCCTCTGTGCTATCACATGATTAACCTGTAAACCAGGAATAAAAGCTGATTATTTCAACAAGGCACCTGTGAAGTGGAAAACATTTGTGCTGGATAGGATACATTATACTTATGCATTGACGTATGACTTCTGGGATGAGGTTTTAAATTGGTTAAATATTGACTGCATAAGAAAAGTGAAAACCCTGATAAGATTAGATTTAAACACACATCCAGTTCAAGACTATCATCATGTATCCTTTAAACCAAGTTCTTGTTTAATTTTTCATCTCCCAGAATTTCCCCATGATGTCAACCCTGAAACCAAGGAGCAGGGGGGGCCCAGAGGACCGGAGCCCACGCGCTACGGAGACTGGGAGCGCAAGGGCCGCTGCATTGACTTTTAGTTTGTTATATGACACAGCTATTATTTTTCCTTGCTTTGATACCAAGGAAAAAATAAACTCTTGCATGCTATCTTCCTCGCTCTCATAGAAGAAAACTTTATGAAACATTGTTGAATATAGCTTTCTTCTGTGCAGATGAGGAAGACTGTGCAGGTGTTTATTTTGTTCTTTGTCAAGTATCTACACACACGTCACATAATCCTTAGGTGTGCAGAAGCTGTCATTACTAATGGTTAGAGACACCATCCCATGTCTGCAAAGGTCTCAGGTCTTAGCCTCACCGCAGTCAATGTTTCTATCAATAGCCATGTGTCCTTGAGCATTGCACTGGACCCTCACCTACTCACTTTGGAAAAGTGCATCAGATAAACCCATCCCAGCGTTGGTCCATTGGTGCCATACTGGTTTTCAGTCTGTGGACAATGCGGAGAAAGGACCTCGTCTAATACATCTATCAGTACACAATACTTTAATCACTCACTATCTTTTAAGTAACATCTCATGTATCATGGTCTGGTTCAGAACTCTTAAGATGTATAATTGGTACAGTACATACGCTTTAAAATCCTGAGTGTTAACTCTGAGAGTGTACAAACACTGAGGATTTTAGTGCGTAGCACAGCCAATCCATAAAATACTTTTTTTTATTCCAATGAGAAATGTAGTGATTGTTGTATTTATTTGTGTATATTGATTGAGTTAAAAGTACACACTCAAGCACATGATTATCAAAAGCAATCGCATTTGAGCTCGGTTATTGCAATCTGCAATACACATTCTGTACATTTTGTTGATGTGTTGTGTTACATGAGTGCAGTGCATGACAAATGTCATACAGGTCATTCCTTGTATAGAAATCTGAATGTAATAAAATGTATTACAACTAGAGGAGTGTTGATGGGATTTTGCCTTCTTTTTCCCCCCTCAAAAAAGCAGGAAGGGGGCTGGTTAAGGGAATGGTATGATAGCTGGAATTATCGGTTCCCCCCCTGACCATTATCAACTAAGTGGGGTTAATTCTGCCATACCAACTCTACACCCACTCTAGAGACAAATCTACCTTGAACAGTAGTGTTTGTCCTATAATCTACAAAATGCAGGTGCAAATACGGTACAAAACAAAATCATCCATTTTGTATCCACTAGAGCATGGGTCTTCAACAGGGGGTCCTCAGAGTAACGACAGGGAGGCCACCAAATCTTTGTATGATATATATATATATATATATATATATATATATATATATATATATATATATATATTGTTTTTGAATTAACCACTTGAACCCTAGCGTCCCGGAAAAGAGCAGTCCAAGTACAGAGCCAACGATCCAAGTTTACTAAGTATTTAGAGTTTAAGTGGTTAAATGTCTGAAAATATGAACAACACTGATGGTAGTTGCTGTCAAACAAGTCTATGAAGCTGTCTAGGAAATCTATGAAAGGTTTAATCTGCAACATAATTGTATACTGTATGTAGTGGGGGTCCCTGCTTCATCTCTCTCTTGAACTAAGTGGTCCTTCCTTGGCCTGAAAAACGTTGAACACCCCTCACCCTGATCTACAACATGCAGGTGAAATATCAGGGCTTGAAACAAACATGGATAGGTACAAAACAAAATCATACATTTTGTTTCCACTAGAGGGCAGTAAGGTCTTGTTCCGCCTTCCGTTTGCTCCTCCTGTTTACAATTGAACTTTCTCTTCCCTCCTCCACTGTTTCCGTAACAAAGGACAGTCAGTACACAGTAGCAACAATGTTGCCGCAAAGACATCGCTACGACGTTTTGATCATTCATCTTCAAATAGAATCAGTGTGCTAAAGGCAGGCAGGTGAGTTGTATCATTATCGTTAGTGCAGTAAGACGGGGCTCAGACGTTAAATAGCTACTAGACAAAGATACATTCATTCAAAGTTTTAGTTTCCAATTAAATGTACAGTATTTTCTGACTTATGTGCTCCGTCCTCGATGCTCATTTAGACCGTGAAGCTGTGTGGAGTCGGACAGCTGTTTATAATGACATATTAATAGTCATACATCTCATCTGTAACTGTAACTGTAAGGTCACAGGCAGCCAACTAGAGCAGTGGTTCTCAACCTGTGGGTCGAGACCCCCAGGGGGTTCCTCACATGATTTTGGGGTGGTCCCCAGATGACAGTAAAGTGACAATTTAAAGACCTTTTTAATACCTAAAAATAAAATAATAAAACATTGAAATGAATTGAAAAAGACCATTACTGCATCAAAAGTAATCAACAAACGATACTAAGCTTCGATTATGCTTCATATGGCTGCAGGCACCTTTCATTCAGTCATCATCTCTGTCTGTCTATCCCTTTTTGGGGGGTCTTTTGACTAAGGTTTCAGTGCCAGATGAGTTCAGCAGAAGGCGATTTGATAACAAAGTGTTCATTGTTAGAAAAAGGCAACCTAGCTTTCTTCAGACCCAGCCTATACAAGCAGGCCCTGTATGGACAACGACCAGAATGCCACTGGACTGTGTGTAAGGCGCTGTTGTTTGGTGCCTCTGTTGCTATGACACCCTGCTGCCATCGATCGATTGTTTAGCCACTCACTCTCTCACAGACTAACCAAGTTGGCTACAGAGTAAAATCCTGTTAATTGAACAAAGATTGGCCCAATTGGACAATGAGGATTTCACTGTGTAGCCAGACCACTGGACCAGAAGCTCTATATAGCCTATGTGATTGAAGATTATTGTCATATGCAGTTTGATATAAGACTAATCGATAGCCCTTCCTTTTACAGTCCGGCAGTTACCTGGTAATTACCATACTGGAAAAGGAAGGCCCTTCCTGGAAGGGTACTTAATGAATGTGATTTTGTTATATTTATGGGAACTGGTATATGTTTTGGAACAGGTTTTAAGCGTGGTTTCAGGCTGACTGAATGACTGTCTTGCAAAAAACCCGTTGACATGCTCCTACAGTATCTTCAAGCCTTCAGTTCGATACATGACTGAATTGTATAAGTGACATGGCTGATTATGTGCGTATGCTACAGCCATTTGGTGTAAATCATAGCTCCTCCATTTTGCCTTTTGCCAGCTAATTTAGATCATTTTCTGTTATCAGACTGGTAAGGAAAGTGCATGTTTGCAGTGAAGTGGGCATGGGGAGTAGTGAGTTTGTTGTTAGATTCCATCCCTGTGTCAACATGCTGCCAGTGCCCATGGGTTACATACACAAAGGTCACAGACATTTTACAAACACTGTCTTGGTGGCTGCTATTAAGTGCCAGTATCTAGACCCTGCCTATTCTGACTATAATGTTCAGCTCGTCATATTTGATTCTGATTTCACAGAAAGACAGTAGGTAGTCTAAAATCGTGGCATGTGTTTTCGCCCTATGCTGTCTTTGTTTGACACCTCCACCATGCTCCACATTCTAGTCTAGCACCACCCTCTCAAAGCTATTGCTATGGCAACGAGACATACTCAGCTCTGCCTCTGAGTGCATACTGTATGTGTGTGTGTGTGTGTGTGTGTGTGTGTGTGTGTGTGTGTGTGTGTGTGTGTGTGTGTGTGTGTGTGTGTGTGTGTGTGTTTGGGGGGGGGTGGGGTCTGAGAATAGCATACAAGCTAAATGTGGAGACATAAATATACGTTGCATTTGTGCATGTGTTGTATCCCAACATAATATTATTTGCATTATGTTGAAAGAAACCAAGCAATTCCATTGTTCTGGCACGATTGTCATTTTGAAGATTGTTGTAATCCTATTACAAATGATCGTGATCGTAGGGTGCATTTTGGTGTAGGCCTAGATGTGTGTCACATGGTGCATAATTCAAAAGGTGGATGGAGGGGAGAAGTCGCCTGGCTCCGTAGTAGAACGAGCTTAGCATTAGCCTGGCTAGAACGGAATGCCTTGTTGTCACATCTGTAAGATGTGGGGTGGGGTGGGGGGGTGTACAGAGCCCCTCCTGAATTATTGATGAAGATTGCTTAAATTGTACTATGGGGGACAAGGCTTTCACAAAGCATTACCCTCACACTGTACACATACTCTATTATTTAATAGAGTATGTAGAGTGTTTGAGTAGAGTACAAGTATTTTCATTGAATGGTACTTTGCTGAGAACGCAAGGTGCTTGGCTGTGCAACCTGTTGAAGGTACTTCAAATGTGCTTGTAGAAGCAACACTGCTACACAGCAAGATGTAGCCAACGTTCTGACTGCCCTGACAAAATCCAAAGTCTCTTACTTCTTAGCAACAGCTATAGTACATAGTAGACTTCTGAAGCAAACCCAAACATGGGTGCCGCTGTGGTTATTGACGGCTCTGGTCCATGAGGGAAATGACTCAGGATGAGAGGAGGACAAAGTGCAGTGTTCACCTCCCCTGGTCCAGCGAGCACACGGGCAAGTCAGAGCATGCAGTCTTAATGAGATCGGTCAGGTGAGCCAGCCCAGGAGCAAACATATCATTACACTTACATGGATTCAGTCTGATGCTTATCTGGATCTCTGCTCTCTGGAGGGCTGGAGAGTCCCACTCCCTGAGCAGCCAGAAGAAGTGTCTAAATGCATCTTCATCAGACGGTTTATGTGTGTAAATTTAAATTCCTTTATTTCATCAATCAAGGCGATAAAAACACGGTATTAAAACTGTGGAGTCTTCTTGATTCTCTCTTTCACACACACACACACACACACACACACACACACACACACACACACACACACACACACACACACACACAGAGGATCTTACTGTGCGCTTGTTTTCATCTTTTCACAGATTACACCATAAACACATGAGGCATCACAGCGCCCTGTCTCAGGAGCATGACATCTGGAGCTGACAGGGCCTTCCCCGGGTCTCTCTCCCCGATGGAGGCCAAGGGAGGCGGCAGAAGTTGGAGCAGTCGGATCCCAGAGTTCACACGGACGACGGGAGCGAGCCATATCCATAGTTACCGAGATGCAGCGGAAAGAGGGAGGATAGAGGGAGAGAAAGGAAGACAGGGGGAGAGGGAAAGAGGTGGTCCCAGGAGAAGTGTCACTATGGCTCCTACCTCCAGGTATTTGACAGATAGGCAATATGTGATGAGAAAGCCTCTGTTTTTCACAGAGCAGCAGACGTCCATCCTGAAGAGGTCACAGGCACAGGAGGAACCCGAGCAGGTAACCAGAAAATACATTACATTACTATAAAACAATGACAAGCTGTGGCAGCGGGACCAATTACAGACCCAGAGCAGACCAGTTAAAGAGCCCACCCCAGTCAAGATGTAAGTGATGTGTTTTGTTAAAATGAGAGTTAAATTGTTCTAAATTCCGATAGCAATCATTGCTGTAGACTAGAGTGTTTGTTCAGTAACAGGGGTCTCTCCATCTCTCCAGCTCTTTAGTAAACAGAAACATTATCTGGTATCCAATTGTATCCAATCAGGATAGAGATCTCATACGGGATACAGGATAAAAAAGTGAAAATGGAAGTTATGAAACAAAAACAAATGAGCAGACAAAATTGGAACTGGAGGACTATACAATTGAAGCTGATGAATTATATTTGTGGGGTCCACCTTTTAATATGCAATATTGCTACTGGTACTTCAGAGGGGAGAGGGAGAGACTTTTTTCTTTACACTTAAAATGGTACAATTAGAAGCAAAGGCAGAATAATCTTCACCATTTAGAAATATGAAAAGCCTGAACAATATACATAAAAGCTGATAAATAGGTGTAATACAGGAGAGGATCAATGTTTGAGTTTTCTTGGAAGTACATAATATCCATAAGGAATCATATGTTTACTAATACATAGAGACAGATGCAAGCATGCTTATACATTTGCAAGAGCAAAAAACTGAATTCTTGATCTTGTCTTCCTCATAGGACAAACGGTGGCCAGGTGAGAGTACTGGAAGCTATCATCATCATATCAACATGGACTATTTAACCAGACCAAGAGACGAGGCTGCCCTGGACCGCCTCAACCTCTCTCAGGGTAACATCTCACCTTCCTCAGCCTCTGGAGAAGACCTCATGTCACCCCTGGGGGTTTCAGACCTCAGGGGCAGCCCGTACCGCGATGAACCCAGTTTTGACTCGGCCTACCTAGGCAGTAGATCGGGGCAACGCAGTCACTGCAGTCCACCCGCGGAGGTCCGTACCCCAACCTCCCCTCTAAGCCCTCGGCTGACGTCCACTCTCCTCTCTCCTACGTATACCCCCCACTCACGCCACCTGAGGCCCCAGAGAACTGAGCTCAGATTAGGGGGAAGGGGAGGAGGAGGTGGGACGGGAGGGGAGAGCCGCTTGAAAGTAATCTCATCTACAGGCTACTTCCAGAGCCGCAGGTCCCCCGCCCCCCACACCATGTCCCCCACCCTCCACACCATGTCCCCCAACCAGGCCAACTACTGGGCCTGCGCCGTCCCCAAGTGTCTCCCCCCTTCCCCGGACCGGCAGTCTTTGAACTGGGATCCTGACAGGGAGTACCAGGAACTCCTGGACTACACTTACCCTCTCAGGCCAGGGAGGGTGGTCAGTGAGTGGGATGGCTCCGATCCGCAGGGTGCCTCTCTCCGCCATACCGACTCAGGTCTCCAGGACTCAGGGATAGAACTTGATCGCATCTGCAGCTCGGCCAGCCTATCGGCTCTGGACTTTTCCCTGAGCAGGGCGGAGCATACTGGAATGGGGCGACCCAGAGAGGGCGAGGCACTAGGCGTCAGCCTTAGGTCTTCCAAGATCCTTGGGCTCTCTAAGTCATCAGACGGCCTGCGCTATACCAGTCCCCTCTCCCCTGAGGACCTGTTTGGTTTGTCCCTGGAGAGCCTGGATGGCAGCAAGGGCAGGACCAGAGAAAACCAACCCAGTCACAACGTCGGCGAAGGTCAACGCTGTCAACACCATACGTCCGCACGCTCCCCTTCTTATTTCTCCTCCTCCTCCTCCTTCATCCGCTCCACCAGCATTCTTCCCCGGCCAGGGTGTGTCGGAGGCGGGGACTGGGACGAGGACTACAGACCCCTCCCAGATCAGCTGGAGGAGTTGCATGCTCTGTCTAGGCAGGTCAGCAGGGGGGGGCGGGTAATTAACTTATTCAATTTAGTTTAGAGAGAGGCATGAAACACAAATAACGCTTACAGCAAGTTCTGAAAAAGTAAGCTGCGAAAAGGGTTGAGTTGAGAGTTTGTTTCATTTGAACAGGTTTACAGTACGTTTGAGTCTGAGTAGATGTTAGCTTGAGCCTGACACCTTAAATGTATTTCTTTACAAGACTGTTTTGTATGTATATGGGAAAGCTACGGGAAAATGACCAAATATCTGTTGGTGTGTTTCTATCATGGCTGTAGGTGAGGGAGGTGACAGCACAGATCAACCAGCCTGTCTCTGCCAGCTGGGAGTCTCTGGACCCTGGAACCACCTCCATCTACTCCTCCACCCCCCTGCGAGAAAAACAGGTGGAGGCGCAGCAAGGAGAGGCATCTGAGAAACGCAAAGAAGACGAGGCTGACAGACGTGACAAAGAAGAAAGGGATGACGATGTGGACAGGGAGGAGAGGGGTGCCCATGGGACTGCTCAGTACTTCAGTAAGTCCATTCCACCCTATTGTATTAAAAATATGTAACGTTTTTATAATGTTGTTTGTTGTTTTTAACCCATTAAGACCTGAGGCCGATTCTACTAATCTAAACTAAAATCGTAACAGTTTTCTGAAACACTTATGTTGCTATAATATCAGTGGTTCTCAAACGTTTTCATGTCAAGGACCCCCGAAATTATATGTATTTAAACACGTACCCCCATCTCAAAATATTTAGTTTCGGGGACCCCCAGAAGCAAAGATTTGAGTTACAAATGTTCGCTTAAAAAAAAATATATAATATTCAAAGATTTGCAAAAATGTTCATGGTTTTTCTAAAATAGCAGATATACAAGCTCATAGCTTGTATATCTGCTATGTTTGAATAGCCAAAGTATAAAACAATGGTTAAAGTGGTTAAAATCTAAAATGCTTTCCCGGTCTTAATGGGTTAATATGACCAATATGAACAAGACGCTAAGTACATTTTCTAAGATCTCACTACCTTCCCTCAGCAGTTGATCATGGGGTCAGACAGAATCATGGAACACAGACGCAGCCTGTGGACAGGGGGGTGACTCTGACCAGTCTCAGGGAGGTAGAGGCTCTGGTGGGACAGCTTAGTGGGCTGACCTTCCCAGAGGTCAGAAGTCAGGAAAACCAGGAGCAAACTGACTCCCTCATGCAACACATCCAGGTATGTATGTATTGTGTGTAATATTATCTCCTACCTGAATGTGTGTGGCGCAATGGCTCAGTGGTCAGCATTGATACCTCACCATGAGAAGGTCCTTGGATTTAATCCAACTGGCAGCCGATTGTGGCCTTTCTGAGTGGAGTTTTCAAGGTCTCCTCATATTCATGTAGGTTCCCACTGCTACAAATAGTTATGTTGGGTTAAATGTTATGTTGGGTTAAATGCAATCTTCAGTATGTGTTAGTACTTGACTATACAAATACCTAATTAATTAAGCTGTGTAGTGTGTGTATAGTCTGCTGTCGAAAGTTGTGGAGCTTGACTACTGAGCTTTGCCAAGGAGTGTTGACGACTTATGATTTAGTCTGAATGCACGTTCTAAAAAATTCAATGGGTGTTTCCTGCTGTCCAGGTGTTCTGCTCCAACCTGGGGGAGCTCGTCCATTGGCTCTATACTGTGGTTGAGAGAATGGCGGTTTTGGCTCCACCCACCGTGGACATTGAGAGCGTCAAGTCTTCCCTGGCTGAATATCAGGCAAGTTACAATGCTTCAAGTTCGTTCTTTAATGAGGGCTGCCCAGAGATCGGGGTCACCGTTTGGATTATTTGCACAATACCTTGACATTTACATTGAAGTTATTGTATTCAGCAGTTGATTTGCTGCCTGGCCCTAAAGTATGTTTATATTAGAAACTGAAAAGACTCTTGGAAAAAGAGACTTGAATGTGAAAAGAGTGATTTGCTGGGGCACTTCACCGATTTTGCACCCATGTTGGAGTGTGTTTTGTGTTTTTTTTTTCTCCTGTGTTTTTTCTTTCCCTGTGACATCACCGAAGGGAATGTCAGTTTTTGTGGACTACAATGGACTACAGCCAATGTTTCCTGTAGTTCCAGTCATACCGGTCCCTCCATTTGATGCCTTAGCGAGCGGACAATAATCAGAATTATGTATACTGTCTGTATGGCTAAAATCATATACTGTCGGTGCTGCATACTATTCACTGAACGAATGGCTGGACTGTGCGTTGACATGTGTCATCATTCGATGTTTACCATGGTATCTCCCCCTGTCTCAGAGTTTTCAGAGAGAAATGAGTGCCCACCATCCCCTGACCTCCTCTGTCCTGGACACTGGAGCACTTCTCCTCAGCTGTATGAACTCCACGTCTCCTGGTGAGTCTGATGATGATGCAGACAAAGTAGTAGTAGGAGATCTGTACTTTTTTATAGAGACTGAGTCAGACCCAGATCTGAACTGTCAAGAGAATTTTAATCTGCTTAATATTATGCACAAGTTGGGTGAATTTATAGATTACCCGTGCAAAAGTAGAAAAATTGTTGAAACCTTAAAAAACAGAAAGTGGGTAGCAATTCTTCACAGTCCTAATCCCCAAAAAGCATGTTTATTGTTTGCTTAATGTCTTTTTGACCTGTGAAAATCCTGGTACTTTCTTGTGTTCTGCATATCTCCAAAGCATTCACTTAGTGTTTTAATACAAAAATATAGTCTTCATTCTAGCACTAGCAATCACTGAATCCAGGTTTGGCACAGGGCACAGGACATCAGCAAGCATCATGCTGAACACCAGTCAGAGCCTCACTAAAATGCATGCATTAGTCAAGGGATGTTAAGTGATACAAAACAATTTGTCTAAGGATTTAAACCACCCCACGGGAGATATGTGGACAGGGACTTTAACCGTTTAGCGATACATTGGGAATATTGTATACATTTTCTGTTAATATTTGCATAAATAATACACATACTGACACATGCTAATCTGTAATACATCACTCTCAACAACCATCAGTGTTGGTTATTAAATCAATTATTACAGTAGGCTTTAATAATAGCCGACCTACAGGCTCACAACGGTTAGGGTTAGATACTAGGTTAGTGCAACATGTAAACTAGTGCTGTGTAGTGGTACTCTTGTGTTCTGGCTGGATGAGGTAACTCAACACCACAGGATTGCCAGATAAGAGAAGCAGGAAAGACCCTGTGAGGAGATTGAAGCCATGCATACAGAACTCGATTAATGGAGAAGACTTTTCATTCCCGTTTTGTTTTTGCATGTCGTGGTATGGGTCGGGTGAAGTGGTTTCTATTCCTCAAATGTGTTTTAGTTTTTCACTTCTGTCTGTTGCTCATCCTCATTTCCTTTTGTATCTACTAGAGCCAGGCCGATATATCAGACATTATTTTACGTTTACAGTATCAGTATCTGCAATTATTCAGCCAATTTGTCACAAGCCTTTTTTTCAAATAGCCATGGCGACACATTGTGAGCTTGTAGATCATGCTATGAAAATCTTTATTAGAGCTTATGACGTTTATGTGTTTATTTTTTATCTCTCAAAATGTGTTTATGTTTTATTTGCTTACAAGTAAATACAATTTTAGGTTTCAAATTGTTTCAAAATGTTTGCACGTTTTGACAAATTGTCAGTCAAAACATCAGTAATCGATGGTTGAGAACCACTGGTCTACGACGAAAAATTGCGATCAGCATCAGACCCATGAATCTGGCATCGGTCGGGCTCTAATCTACTCCACGTGTGTCTGTATTTGTTTTAATCTTCTCTCTGTCTCTCTGTCCTGTGCTCCACTCTCTCGTAAAGTCCTGAGAGACACCCTGCTTCTGATTGAGAGTCAGTCCAAAGCGCTGGAGAGCCACACAGAGCATCTGTTCTCGTCCATCCTGTCTGCCATGGACAGCCTCACCCAACCAGCCAGTCGGCCCGGCGCTACGGCCAGCCAGCCAGCCAGGGCAGCACAGCCCAGCAGGGGACAGGAGATGAGGATAGGGGACTCTGGGATTGTGGGGATTCAGGGGACCAATTAACCCATTCGATCCGGGAAACGCATCTACAAATGTTTCTAAATCCTAACCGTTTTCTGAAACCCATATGTTGCTATAATATCAGTGGGTTCTCAAACTTTTTCATGTCAAGGACCACCCAAAATGATGTGTATTTGGTCGCGGACCCCCATCTCAAAATATTTTGTTCCAGGGACATCCATGAAGCAAAGATTTGAGTTACAAATGTTCGCTTTTAAAAATATATAAATTCAAAGATTTGCACAAATTTTCACGATTTAAAAAATATTGCAGATCTACATGGTCATAGCGCAGCATTCTGTGCCACGCTATGAGCTTGTATATCTGCTATTTTTTAATAGCCCAAAGGAATAAAAGAAATGACACAGATGGGTTCCCGGTCCTAATGGATTAATACAAATTGTTGCTGTCGGGCAGAAGTCTTGTATCTATTTCAACTTTTTATATTTTGTTTGTTTCTTTTTGTTTTCATAAACCAGTGCCCTACTTCGTTGTACAAAGAGTGTTGCTCTAAAGTCTAAGTAGCGAAAATAGCTGACCTATTCTAGCTCACACCTATAGCTCACAACGTGTCGCGATGTGATGTCGTAGATCTGCTTTTTCTGCTACTTTTGAAAACGTTTGAAAGTGAAAGTGGTTAAGTCTGGAGTTTCTTTTTACGAATATTTAAACAATGAAAAGTATTAACAAGAGCTCGTGACTAAATAATAACTACACTGGATTGGAACACAGGTTCGCTTTAACATTTTCCTGAAAAGTAACAGTTTTTGAAATCCAAGGTTTCCACCTGACAGTGACAAACTACTGTTGTGGAGAACCTGATGACACACAGAGACGCAAAATATCACTTGTTTATTTATTTGCTGTTGTTTTTTTCACTTCCGGAGATTATCGTGTTTTTTGGATACATACTGTGTGAGAAGCTGTGATTTAGGACAAATGTAAACAACTTTACTGTGAGTTTCTATTCTAGCCGTTTCATCAGGAAGTCATTTAGAACTGGGACATCATGAATGGAGTTAAAGCTGCAATATTTGACCTTACCGATAAGAAAAGGAGCTTAGGGTATGGCTGGCTTTTGACAACTTGCTTTAGAGAGGATATAAACAACAATATCACACAATGCAGCTTTAAAGTTCATGTGAGAATGTAAAACAAGCAGAACTCTGAGACCTCAGGACTGGAGTTGAAGACTACTGTGTCATAGAGAAAATTGACTTCCTCTTTATCCTGTAGAAAAGACAAAAATAATCAAACGCACAGAACAATACTGAAGTTTTGTTATTCAGCCATTCCCTGTATTTGCTCCAAATGGGAACAGCTTTTGTTTATTTACACATTTCAGTGTGGAAGACTACATTATGAACGGAAGAGATTGTCTCTGGTGACACACACACGTCTTTTTTAAAGTCTGAACATCAGCTGTGTAGAGAACTGCAGAAGGGGCTGTGAACAAACACAATGTGAACACCAGTTAAAGATCATTTGAACACCAAATCATGAGCCTTTTCTCAGTATGTCTAGACAAGAAACACTTGATTGTCTTACCCAAGTGTATATCTTTATTCTCAGTGAAGTATTTTTATTTTATTTTTTTAGATGTGGTATGAAGGACTAATTTCACTGTGAAGTTAAGTGTTATGTTTGTATTTTGGGTTAACAACACCAATTGTGACCCTGATGTATTTTTAAAAGATTTTAGTCCAGTGATTTTCAATCACGTGCCATTGTTGGCCAAACGTTTACAGGTTTTATATCTGATCACACCCCACCAGTGATTTCACAAATTGTCACACAGAATAATCACTGGAATCATAACGTTTGGTTGGAACAAAGAGTGAAGACTCTGATATGATAGGGACACTTTAACTCAGTCAGCTATCTTTCTACATCGTGATTGACACACTTGTGTACATTTAGCGAGGGCTTTTCTGTTTGTAGAGAAATACCTTTGTACTATATGAACACGGTAACACGGAATCCTGCTTGTCCTCATGGGTTGCCAAAGATCGAGTCCTGTGGGTTTGTGATGTCTGTTGTTATTTATGGATAACCACATTCAGCTCTGAAATTGACAGATTTTCTATAACTTCTTCAGGACTGCTACCGGAGCAAAAAGGTAGCTCAACCGTTATCGACACCTGGAGAGATAAGAGGCCCTGACAGTTTGTGCAAAAGTGTTTCTAGAAAGGAGTATTTCTGTGCAACAAAAATGCAATTTATATAGGTAAGCTATTGCAGCACTAATGCCTATGACAGTAGGTACTTCTGATTTCCCTGGTTTAGCCACACAGGTAGCCAGCATATACTGTAGGTTGATGGGCACTTGATTGGCAATCATCAACTAGATAAAGCACACATTTAACACTTCATATATTCCCTGGTTGGGCACAAAAAACTCACTGACATGCTGTCATTCTTAACCTTTACAGATTCTGTGTGACAAGTGCATTTTAATATAACCACAGCCTTAATGTAAAGTTTTATATGTGTTTTTTTACTGATGATGTCCATGTTAATGTTCAAAAGTGTAAGACTTCAAATAATCATTGTCTTTTGAAATCTAAAAAAGCTTTTACAATATGGTGACAGAATTGACAAAATAAACCTGTTGTGTACATATGTTTGTTATCTCTGTTTATTGTGACACTATTGTGTAAACGTTGAGACAGATACTGGAAGCAGAAGCAAAAATCCAGTTTTTTTTTTATCTATATTTTCCTTTCAGAAATACAGATCAACATAAAACACAGCACATTGAGGACTCCAGGAAGCTGAAGGGGGTGTTTGTACGACAGACAGCATAAGAGAAAGCGTTTTTCAAGGTGTGGCAATTATAGAGGCCCCTCAACATTCCAATTTGGGTATGATTGGTTGTTTCATTCATGATATGGCGTTTCTTGTAAGAAATAGGCCCACCCACAAATTTGTGAAGGCAATTCGCCCTTGGCTAAGCCCCACCCCCAATAGCGATTGTCCAATGCCAGCTTAGCAACCGTTGCTATCCGCCATATGGCCTGTCATGCTCCCGTCACATATCATAAGAGTATACTGAAACGGCAAGGCTTGGCTATGGCTGTGTTGCTGAACACACACACATACACACACATCTCAACGTCAGGATGACACATCTCATCCGCCCAGGTGATGGCAATAATATTACTGGTAATGGCATTAATCATAAAAGGTACAAATCATATAAAACAAAAAATTATAATTAATTCCCAAATAACATATCTCAACAACTAATGGCTGGATTGGATAATAATAATAACTAGAAAAAGTGCTCCTCGGAGCACAAGTCTCCGCCAGCAGACTTGTGTTGGGAATGTTGGGAATGTTCTAATTCTTATGTTCTAATTCTTACAAAAAATAGAACATGTTACTGTGTCATAGTCCTATCCGTCTGTATAAGTGTCCTATCCGTCCTGTCTGTATAAGTGTCCTATCCGTCCTGTCTGTGTAAGTGTCCTATCCGTCCTGTCTATATAAGTGTCCTATCCGTCCTGTCTATGTAAGTGTCCTATCCGTCCTGTCTGTGTAAGTGTCCTATCCAATTGTTACAGTATCCGCCATTTCTCAGCCATTTCGTGATTATTCCTGTCTTACCTCACTTTGAAAGAGGCACAGACTCTTTCAAAGTGACACATGTATTTATAGGCCGCTTGACCAATGTTAGTCCCAGTTTCAGAAAGTGAAAACAAACTCTCCTGGCGGAGACAATAACTCGAAAATGTGCTGCTCGGAGCACAGGTCTCCGCCAGTACTGTTCCTGATTAATCCTGTCTTACCTCACTTCAAAAGATATAAATGATCTTTTGAAGTGACACACCTATTTATAGGTCTCTATATCATCATGCGTCTCGCTAACCAATCAAAGCACCCCCTTTCAACATATTGTCACGTGTCACGTGAAGCTTGACCAATGTTAGCTTGGTGGACACACGGAAGGACGAGAACGAAAACATAGTCTCCTGGCGGAGACAACAATAAAATCAAGCATAATCCTGCAATAGCCTATTGTCTGACTGTCTAGTCTTGCATAATTCTGCAATCTTTCCATTATTTGGGACCCAAAAACATTACAAACAGAAACAAACAGGAGAGAGAGAGAGACAGCCATTACAGCACCACGGACAGCGACACAGTGGGCTTGGCTGGTCCCACAGCAGAGGACCCCAATGACGATGATGATGGTGATGACAAGAGGGTTTTTGGCAGACTGTACATGGAGACGGCTCCGATCACCATGGCAGCTCCAACCACAAACAGAAAGTCTATTTGGAAACCAAACAGGTAGACCGCCATCACCGTGGAAACCACAATGGAGAAGGACGTGGCGAACCCTTTGAGGATATTGTCTGCGTACTTCACCACCACAGCCACCAAAAGGCCCCCAAACGCCTGGTTGAGAACGGCCATCCACACCATTGGAGTATAACCGAAGAAGAACCCATTAACCGAGACCTGCAATCCATCTTTTCGCCAAAGTACCAGCATGGAGAGGGCCGTGCCAAAGAGTCCCAGCTGGACGTTTCGGACCCAAAGGGAGGTGGAGCTTCCTTTGAGGATCTTCTCAAAGTAAACGCCCGCAAATCCAGATGACAGGCAGCTGATCACAACAGCAACTAATCCCACAGCGTAGTTCCTGCTGGACGGATCAAGGGCCAATTCCTTCTGTCCTTCCTGCGCTACCTGCACAATGACCACCCCAGCAAACAACAGCATCAGAGAAACACACTGAACTCTGGACAGACATTTTCTCAACATCAACACACTGAATAAGGCAGTGGTCAGGATCTTTAGCTGGTAGGTCACCTGGAAGGTGGCAGCAGGCAGGTTGGATATGGCAACATATTGCAAGTTGTTTTGTAGCATGTAGAGGAGGGAAGGGACAGCTAGCTTCCATGTTTCTCTATACTGGACTAATACTATCATATAATAACAACACTGTTTGCTTTAGATTACATTTATTCTGTAGGATGATGATAAGCAGACAGGCCAGAAGTTTGATGATCTCTGACATGACAATGTCTGAGGTTGTGAAGAAACGGTCGCCGGATAACGTGCAAATGTATCGCACGTTGAGGATTACCGATGCATTCTGGACCACCAACACCACCAGGCTGATGTATTTCCACTTCCTGTCAGCTTCTTTATTGTGTTTGCGACCTGCTGTTTTCTCTTCCCCAGCCTCGCTCGCCATATTGGCAACAACGGCTGTTACAGGTGACTCAAACAGTTATGTTACTTCCCTCAGATGTTGCTGCTCTGTCCGGTCTGGTCTGTGTGGCCTTAGTCAACCTCTACTAAATTGCAAATGTATTTCTCAAATCTGAAATGATGAGAGACGTAATCTAAGAAAGTCAGGAGTACAAATACGATGGCTCAACACTGGACGGAAAAGTGTACTTCTATGTAAATGCAGGCCAAACACTGACATTAGGGTAAAGAGAAGTCTAGTGCGCTTCAGCCAGATTTTGACACTGTTGACATAAGCCCATTCAACTAACTGGATTCAACCAGGAAGCAACTTATATAAGGGTTCTATCTCTTATACCCCTCACATTGTGTGTTGTCCCAAAACAAACTTGTAAGGCTGCTTCCTGGCCTCAAACAAAACCCATCTAAACCATGCCCATTTTGCTAGGATTGGATGGCTTAGGGTTGAGGACAGAGTACAGCAACTTGCTATGGGCCTGGTCTTCAAGATACACCACAACATTGGGATCCCCCTGTATTTGTCAAAATACTTCCAAAATGTTAATCAAGCCCATGATCATAACACCACAAACAGCTCCACAAACCATGTTCAACCCAGATTTGGCACAACAAAGGGAATGAACTCGTTCTCATGCTATTCATCAAAAATGTGGAATGCCCTACCAAAAGGAGTAAAGGAGTGTAAAACCCTACTCACTTTCAAAAAGGCCCTAAAGATACACCTTCAGGAGGCTGCAATTCAAAAATGGCCCTTGTCCAAGTCCTAACCTACCCCATGTCTAACCTAACCTACCCCCTACCCCACCCCCCCCCCCCCCTCTCTCTCTTTTTCTTCTTTTGTACATATTTTTCACTCTTCATACCAGTAACCTGTAAACTGATTGTATGACACTAGAAGTTCGGGCCGCTACGCGGCCCGAACGTCTAGCGTGACGCGTCGTTCACTTTGCAGTGCCACCTTACAGGCACCTCACAGTGTGAGAGAGAGTTTTGTGCTCTCCTAAATCCACGGCAGGCTTTGAAAGTACCCACTTCAGAAAGAGGTGACGTGCATCACCTCTCCAATGACCAAAACCCACTTTGTGATTACTCAGACCTGGTATGGCAGACCTGTGGGGAGTGTGCAGTGGTGTACAATGTGAAAAGATAGTTGAAATCGCAGGAGATGAAGTTAGCAGTTTATTTGTGTAAAGGGTGGATAAGAATGAAATGGTGTGAAAGACAGTGGCGACGTCGTCAGGTCCACAGGTTGTCATGGCAGAGCCTGCAGAATGGGAGAAAAGGAGAAGGCAGGAATCACCTAAGTAGTTATGATGAATGGGCCTAGTTTATAAGTATGATTATGAGCATTTATGACTCTTTCTATGGTTATAGATTATTACTATTTATCACTATGGAAGCCGTCGAACTGGTGCGATCTGACGGCATCCTAGAATTTATAGGTAGGATGTGATGTCATGCTGTCGTGAGATTACGTCACACTGGCGTTGTGTCCATATTCGGGACGACCGTCTCATCGTCATCGTCGTCTTGGTAACAGGTTGGTTTGTTGTGATGATGTAGTGTAAAGTTTAGGTAGGATGTGATGTCATGCTGTCATGAGATTACGTCACACTGGCGTTGTGTCCATATTCGGGACGACCGTCTCATCGTCATCGTCGTCTTGGTAACAGGTTGGTTTGTTTTGTGATGATGTTCAGACAGACAGTAAGAGTGATGCAACATGCAATGTACATACAACCGACATGGCGCAGGATTCAAATTGTAAGGTAGATTCTGTATAGTAGTGTGTATATCTGTCTGTCTCTTATATGTCATCATGATTTGTGTACATGGGGATCTCATCTTAAACAAGCTAAGTGCTTAACTGAGCTATCCAGTTTAGTAGACCTTGTATTGCGAATTTGTACTTCCATGTACTGTTATGTACTGTCATGTACTGTTCTCATGTCTTACTAAATAAAGTACATCAATCAATCAATCAATCAATCAGTCAGCTTTTAGTCAAATATGGAGTTCCACACAGCTCCAGACTGGTCTCTACTCTGTTCAGAAATATTGGGTAACCATGGAAAATCATGAGATGCCTTTGGGATGCCTTAGTCTAAAGATCCTTAATGCCATATTTGGCATCTTTGCGGTTACAAGCCCTTGATGTTTTATGAGCTCATCATGACGTCATCGACATCATCATCATCTGCGTGAAAGAAATGTGGAACAGAATTGAGCAACTTTTATTTTGGAATCAACGTTTTAGCACACATGTTGTTTTTCCTTACATGTGTGTGCAGCCATGGCACTGCAGGACGCACCTGCTAAGAACCCTGTGGTTACGGCACTGCACTCCCACTTCAATGTGGGTTTGATGTCAGAGGATGGGAGCTCAGAGAAGCCAGGGTCACCGTTTGCGGAGAAGGAGAAGGAGACTCTCTCACTGTCACCATCATCTGTTAGTTCAGATAGCACCTTTGAGTTGGGCTTCGACCACATCAATGGCCACTTAAGGTTGAGCATGTCAGAGCTGCCCTTAGTAAAGCAGGGAAGGGACCGTCATCGCATTGACCTGCAGAGGGATTTCACTGTCGCCTCCCCTGCTGAATTCGTCAACCGCTTTGGTGGCAACAAGGTCATCGAGAAGGTCCTCATTGCCAACAATGGTATTGCAGCAGTCAAATGTATGCGCTCCATCCGCCGCTGGGCCTATGAGATGTTCCGCAATGAAAGGGCTATCCACTTTGTTGTCATGGTGGCCCCTGAGGATATGAATGCCAATGCAGAGTACATTAAAATGGCTGACTCTCATGAGCTTGTGCCAGGGGGGACCAATAACAACAACTACGCCAATGTAGATCTTATTCTGGACATTGCTAAGCGCATACCTGTTCAGGCAGTGTGGGCTGGATGGGGCCATGCCTCTGAAAACCCCAAACTCCCTGAGTTGCTTCAAGAACATGGCATTGCCTTTATAGGTCCCACAAGTCAGGCCATGTGGGCTCTTGGAGACAAGATTGCCTCTTCTATTGTGGCTCAAACCGCTGGCATTCCAACCCTGCCCTGGAGTGGGACAGGTCTGGTAGTAGAGTGGACAGACAACAACCAAAAGACAAATATCATCAATGTTCCCTCTGAACTGTATGAGCAAGGCTGTATTCATAATGTTGAGGCTGGCCTGAAGGCTGCAGAGCTTTTGGGCTACCCTGTAATGGTGAAGGCATCTGAAGGAGGTGGAGGAAAGGGAATTCGCAAGGTCACCTCCGCAGATGATTTCCCTAACCTCTATAGACAGGTCCAGACAGAAGTTCCAGGATCACCTATTTTCATCATGGAGCTGGCCAAGCATGCTCGCCACGTGGAGGTGCAGATCCTGGCTGATCAGTATGGCAATGCCATCTCCTTATTTGGCAGAGACTGTTCTGTGCAGCGAAGGCACCAGAAAATCATAGAGGAGGCTCCTGCTACCATTGCTACTGCAGACGTGTTTGAAGACATGGAGCGGTGTGCAGTGAAACTAGCTAAGATGGTTGGATACGTGAGTGCTGGCACAGTGGAGTATCTCTACAGCCAAGAATGCAGCTTCTACTTCCTAGAGTTCAATCCTCGTCTTCAGGTGGAGCACCCATGCACTGAAATGGTGGCTGATGTCAACCTGCCTGCTGCACAGCTGCAAATTGCCATGGGTATCCCCCTGTACCGCATTAAAGATATTAGGATTCTGTATGGGGTTCAGCCCTGGGGTGACTGTCCCATTGACTTTGAAGGTCTTTCCACGGCACCCTCCCCTCGGGGCCACGTCATTGCAGTCCGCATCACCAGTGAAAACCCAGATGAGGGTTTCAAGCCAAGCTCGGGAACAGTACAAGAGCTGAACTTCCGCAGTAATAAGAACATTTGGGGTTACTTCAGCGTGGCTGCGGCAGGAGGTCTACACGAGTTTGCTGACTCCCAGTTTGGACATTGCTTCTCCTGGGGAGAGAATCGGGAGGAGGCCATCTCTAACATGGTAGTGGCTCTGAAGGAGCTTTCTATCAGGGGAGACTTCAGGACCACAGTACAATACCTAATAAAGCTGCTGGAGATGGAGAGCTTCCAGCATAACAGTATTGACACTGGCTGGCTGGACCGGCTCATCTCAGAGAAGATGCAGGCAGAGCGTCCAGACACCATGGTTGGGATCATAAGCGGTGCTCTCCACGTAGCCGATGTCAACCTGAGGAACAGCTTGTCCAACTTCCTGCACTCACTGGAAAGGGGCCAGGTATTATCTGCACACACACTCCTCAACACAGTGGATTTGGAGCTGATCTACGAAGGCACCAAGTACGCACTGACTGTGACGCGCCAGTCTCCCATCTCCTATGTGGTCATCATGAACCACTCCTCTGCTGAGGTGGATGTCCATCACCTCAGTGATGGAGGCCTTCTGCTCTCCTACGACGGCAGCAGCTACACCACATACATGAAAGAGGAGGTGGACAGGTATCGCATTACTATCGGGAACAGGACTTCAGTTTTTGAGAAGGAGTATGACCCAA
Organism: Gymnoscopelus microlampas; assembly: GCF_963454915.1. Taxonomy (NCBI): domain Eukaryota; kingdom Metazoa; phylum Chordata; class Actinopteri; order Myctophiformes; family Myctophidae; genus Gymnoscopelus; species Gymnoscopelus microlampas. Next base: position 26,018,550 of record NC_139950.1, read on the forward strand.
CACTGCTGCGCTCACCCTCAGCAGGAAAACTCATCCAGTGCATGGTGGAGGATGGTGGGCATGTGTCTGCTGGCCAGTGCTATGCTGAAATAGAGGTAATGAAAATGGTGATGACTCTGACCGCTGCAGAGTCTGGTTTTATTCACAATGTGAAAAGGGCCGGGGCTGCTCTAGAGCCTGGCTGCATCATTGCCAAGCTCCAACTAGATGACTCCAGCAGAGTTCAACACACGGAGCTGCACACAGGGGCCCTGCCCACCATCCAGGCTGTAGCGAGAGGGGATAAGGTGCATAGAGTCTTCCACAGAACATTGGACCACCTGGTTCATATCATGAACGGCTACTGCCTGCCCGAACCTTTTTTTAGCGTCAAGCTTAAGGAGTGGGTGGCGAGGCTGATGAAGACCATGCGAGACCCCTCCTTGCCTCTATTGGAGCTGCAGGACATCATGACCAGCGTGTCAGCTCGCATTCCCCCCACCATTGAGAAAGCAATCAAGAAAGAGATGGCACAATACGCCCGCAACATCACCTCAGTGTTGTGCCAGTTCCCAAGCCAGCAGATCACCAACATCCTGGATAGCCATGCTGCTACATTGAACAGCAAGTCAGAGAGAGATGTTTTCTTTATGAACACCCAGAGCATTGTCCACCTAGTGCAGAAGTATCGCAGTGGCATCCGGGGCCACATGAAGGCTGTGGTGATGGACCTGCTCAGACAGTACCTCAAAGTAGAGATCCAGTTCCAGAATGGACACTACGATAAGTGTGTGTTTGCATTACGTGAAGAAAACAAAGGTGACATGGTCAATGTACTCAACTACATATTCTCCCACGCCCAGGTCACAAATAAGAACACACTAGTTACTATGCTGATTGACCAGCTGTGTGGGCTTGATCTTCCACTCACAGATGAGCTGATGACCATCCTGATCGAGCTCACCCAGCTCAGCAAGACAATGAATGCAAAGGTGGCGCTGCGTGCCAGACAGGTTCGGATAGCTTCCCACATACCCTCCTATGAGCTCCGACACAATCAGATGGAGTCCATCTTCCTCTCTGCTATCGAAATGTACGGGCAGCAGTCTTGCATCGAGAACCTGCAGAAACTCATACTGTCAGAGACATCCATCTTTGACGTCCTGACAAACTTCTTCTACCACAGCAACCAGGTGGTCAGAATGGCTGCCCTGGAGGTGTACGTGCGCAGAGCGTACATTGCCTATGAACTAAACAGTTTTATGCATAGGCAGCTGAAGGATAACACTTGTGTCGTGGAATTCCAGTTTATGCTTCCCACATCACACCCCAACAGAGGGAACACCTCTACTCTAAATACACATCGAAACATCAAAGTCATGGATGCTAATTCACAAGCAGCTAAGACACAGGACCTTAAAACACAGGGTAGCAAAATTCAGGATACAAATAAAGAGAAGAGTAAAGGTTCAGATTCAAAATCCTTGAAAAGGATATCGCTTTCATCCAACCTGAATCACTATGGCGTGGAGCACATGGCCAGCATGAATGATGTTCTGCTGGACACTTCCTACACTCTGCTGTTCCAGCGCATGGGGGTCATGGTGTCTTTCCGTTCCTTTGAGGAATTCACCAGGAACATTAATAATGTAATGGGCTGTTTCTCTGACTTTCTGCCACCCAGGCCTACCTTTCCGGAGGAACGAAACGCTGCGCTATACCTTGCGGACATCAAGAGTATTCAGGACGAACCAATGCACATCCTGAATGTCGTTATATCAATGGACAGTGACATTGATGATGACGGCCTGGTGGCCATGTTCCAGGAGTTCACTCAGTCAAAGAAATCTGTGCTGTTTGAACATGGCATCCGCAGACTAACATTCCTAGTGGCTCGGAAGGATTTCAGGAAACAGATCAATTATGAGGTGGACCAAAGGTTTCATAAAGAGTTCCTCAAGTTCTTCACATTCCGTGCCAGAGACAAATTTGAGGAGGACAGGATCTATCGTCACTTGGAGCCAGCACTGGCCTTTCAGTTGGAGTTCAACCGCATGTGTAACTTTGCCCTGACTGCCATTCCCTGTGCCAACCACAAGATGTACCTGTACCTGGGTGCTGCCCACACAGAAGTAGGCACAGAGGTCAAAGACTACCGTTTCTTTGTTCGGGCCATAATCCGCCACTCTGACTTCATCACCCAGGAGGCATCGTTTGAGTACCTTCACAATGAGGCGGAGCGCTTCCTGCTGGAAGCCATGGATGAGTTAGAGGTGGCCTTCAACAACACCACCGTACGAACGGACTGCAACCACATCTTCCTCAATTTTGGCCCCACAGTCATCATTGACCCATCAAAGATTGAGGAGTCAGTGCGTTCCATGGTGATACGTTATGGCAGCCGCCTATGGAAGCTGCGCGTCCTCCAAGCCGAGCTGAAATTCAACATCCGCCTGACGCCCATGGGCAAACAGATCCCTATCCGCCTGTTCCTTACGAATGAGTCGGGCTACCACCTTGATATTGGCTTGTACAAGGAGGTCACCGACTCTCGGACAGGACAGGTGGGGCACAAAGACCCCCAGATAATGTTCCAGGCATATGGAGACAAGCAGGGGCCTTTACATGGCATGCTCATCAACTCCCCATATATTGCTAAGGACCTGCTGCAATCCAAACGCTTCCAGGCCCAGTCCCTGGGTACCACATATGTTTATGACTTCCCTGAGGTGTTCAGACAGGCTCTAAGGAAGCTGTGGCATTCCACCCAAGCATATGCCCACCTGCCCAAATGCCCTCTGCCTTCTGAGCTGCTCACCTTTACAGAGCTGGGGCTGGACCCCCATGGTCAGCTAGCGCGGATGAATCGACTGCCAGGGGGAAATGAGATTGGTATGGTGGCGTGGCATATGACCCTGCAGACTCCAGAGTACCCGGCAGGCCGAGAGATCATTGTCATCAGCAACGACATCACGCACAAGATAGGGTCATTCGGCCCCCAGGAGGATACACTGTTCCTGCAGGCCTCTAAGATGGCACGAGAGAGTGGCATACCTCGCATTTACATTGCCGCCAACAGCGGTGCTCGCATAGGTCTGGCAGAAGAAATAATGGAGATGTTCCACGTGGCCTGGCAGGACCCGTCTGACCCAGACAAGGGTTTCAAGTACCTCTACCTGACCCCACATGATTACACAAAAGTCTCAGCCTTAAACTCTGTGCACTGTGAACATGTAGAGGATGAGGGAGAGTCTAGGTACAAGATCATTGACATCATTGGGAAGGAGGAGGGTTTGGGTGTAGAGAACTTGAAGGGCTCTGGGATGATTGCTGGAGAGTCCTCTCTGGCATATGAGGAGATCATTACCATGAACCTGGTAACATGTCGAGCCATAGGGATTGGAGCTTACTTGGTGAGGCTGGGTCAGCGCACCATTCAGGTGGACAACTCCCACATTATCCTTACAGGAGCTAGAGCTCTCAACAAGGTGCTGGGTAGAGAACTGTACACGTCAAATAACCAGCTTGGTGGAATCCAGATCATGCACAACAATGGTGTGACCCACAGTACTGTGTGTAATGACTTTGAGGGAGTCTTAACCCTGTTGCGGTGGCTCTCCTACATGCCCATGTGTAAAAGTAGTCCTGTGCCCATCCTTCATGCCAAGGATCCCATATCCCGCCCAGTGGAGTTTGTGCCAACCAAGGCTCCTTATGACCCTCGCTGGATGCTGAGTGGACGGCCTAGCCTGACGCCTAAGGGTTTGTGGCAGAGTGGCTTCTTTGACCATGGTTCCTTCATGGAGATCATGCAGCCATGGGCCCAGAGTGTTGTGGTTGGCAGAGCCAGACTTGGTGGGATACCTACTGGAGTGGTTGCTGTGGAAACCAGATCCGTGGAGCTCTCAATCCCAGCTGATCCGGCCAACCTGGACTCAGAGGCCCAGATTATCCAACAGGCTGGGCAGGTCTGGTTCCCAGACTCCGCCTTTAAAACAGCCCAAGCCATCAAGGACCTGAACAGGGAAGGCCTGCCTCTAATTGTGTTTGCCAATTGGAGGGGTTTTTCGGGAGGAATGAAAGATATGTATGACCAGGTGTTGAAGTTTGGGGCCTACATCGTGGATGGCCTCAGGGAGTTCCAGCAGCCGGTGCTGGTCTACATCCCTCCACAGGCTGAGCTGAGAGGAGGGTCCTGGGTGGTCATAGACCCCACCATCAACCCTTACCACATGGAGATGTACGCTGACAAGGACAGCCGAGGTGGAGTTTTGGAGCCCGAAGGCACTGTGGAGATCAAGTTTAGGAGGAAAGACCTGGTGAAGACCATGAGGAGGATAGACCCCATCTACATGGGCCTCTCTGAAAGACTTGGAACTCCAGGGCTAAGCTCCACAGAGCGTAAGGAACTGGAGATCAAGCTGAAGGAGCGTGAGGAGTTTCTCCTGCCCATCTATCACCAGGTGGCCGTGCAGTTTGCCGATCTTCATGATACCCCAGGTCGCATGCTGGAGAAGGGCGTCATTGCAGATATCCTAGAATGGCAAACATCCCGTCAGTTCTTCTACTGGCGTTTGCGGCGTCTGCTATTGGAGGACACAGTGAAGAGGAAGATCAAAAAAGCCAACAGTGAGCTGACTGAAGGCCAGATCCAAGCCTTACTACAACGCTGGTTTTTAGAGGCTGAAGGCGCTGACAAGGCCTATCTGTGGGACAGCAATAAGGACGTGGTGGAGTGGTTGGACAGGCAGCTAGCAGAAGAAGAGGGCGTGAGGTCCATCATCGACGAGAACATCAAGTACATCCGCAGGGACCACATCCTGAAGCAGATTCGCAGCTTTGTTCAAGCCAACCCAGACGTTGCCATGGATTCCATTGTTCATATGACCCAGCATATCTCACCCTCGCAGCGAACTGAGGTGGTGCGTATCCTGTCCACCATGGAGGCACCAGCCTCATCCTAGAAGGAAGAGCGGTTGCAGTCTATTTGAGAGAACATTTTGTTACCATGTTACCAAGTTACCATGTTGTGGGAAGTGATGGCAAGAGGGAAAAAAAGCTTTAAACAATTTACTGTTCAAATGGGAGAATATGGGGGGGGCAGTATAGTTTGTGGGTTTGTTATGACAGTAAAGGTGGCCTACTGCTTCATAAATTGAATTCTCCCTCGGGGGGATTCACTCCAATAATTGAGGCTTACTCCTCAAAACAATCATTAAAAATACCTTTTAGCAGTAAATTCTTAACCAAGAAATATATGTTTACATTTATTGCAATTAAGTGACTAAATTAAATATCAGTTATGTCAAAGAACATAACTACTTCATATCACTGGACTTACACATGCTGTGCGATGCCAAGTGTGATTATAAGTTTTCTTTTTGCACCGTGGCTCTGCAAGAGGCTGGTTTGTCTATAAGAGAAGTTGGCCAGCCCAGCAGGGCCGCACGGAGAGCCTGGCTCCCTCGGAGTCGGAGTGGTACCAGGGGCGAATGAGAGCCGTGTAGAGGGAATTGCTTTAGGTGACCATGGGCACACGGTGCCCGGGGTGCGTCATGGCTGCGTGTATAGCTGTTCTGTGTGTGTCTCTGTGTTTGTTGGAGGTAATCTCACAATCCACTGGACCGATCAGTGACAAATTGTATTGTGCACGGCATGCTGCCAGTAGGCTATCTTAGTACCCTCATGCATTTGTTTCCACATATGTTTTGTATATTTCTTTATATAATACATTTTATAATCAGTCAATGGCGCTCTGGCGAGGTTTCTTTGCAAAAGAAACCTCGCCATCATTTGACCAGTGACCGATGATGTCACTGGTAGGCGGCAGTGGTGTGTTCTACCGTGTTACGCTATATACGTAGTATGACGTGCAGATTTTTTTTGAAAAAAACGTAGCCCTCTACTAACAATTTCATCCATTGACCACGCGCAAGCGTGACCGCTCGCAGGGAATGATTATCGTATGCCCTCCGAAAAAACCTAGAACACACCACTGGTAGGCGGGTTTCTGAACTGTCCGACCACAGCCCTCCGAGAGTGAGTAGACAAAAATGGTTCCATATAATTAGCATTAGTGAGGACCAATTATATGAAGATAGGTTGAAAATGGGTAATGTGGTTCTTTAATGGGTGCATTCATGTGAACAATATCAACATAACATCAAAGTAATAAAGATTAGATTCAGCCAGACGGTTTATTTTATTTTATGCGTGGGTATGTAGGTTATGTCTATAATGTTTTTGTCTTTGTTTTTGTTTTATGTTCCTTCATTCTTTAAGACTGACTGTATGTACAAATGAACAAAAAAAAACAGGATGTAAAAATGTATTTATTACTTTCCATTTATGTGCACTTTCTGTGAAATCTCTTTTACAGTACTCAATAAATATAGCATTAACGTGACGTATCTGACCGTTCCTTCTTTGCACCGCCTTGATGTCGGATTGCGGAAGTGGGTGTCTCGAACCACTACCCAGGGGGCAAAACCCCCTTTTTTTTGGAATGCTGCATTTGCCCTGCTATAAAAGGTTGGCCACCAGAAATAATATCTATGACCCCGTAGGATCACAACCTATATGGACAACCCGGTCAATTTTTTGCTGGAAATCCAATATGGCCGCCTCAATATTGGCCCCTATCAGTACCCAGGGGCAAAGGGGGGTATGCTGCATTTGCCCTGCCATAAAAGGTTGGCCAACAGAAATAATATCTATGACCCAGTAGGATCACTACCTATATGGACAACCCGGTCAACTTGCTGCTGGAAATCCAATATGGCCGCCTCAATATTGGCCCCTATCAGAAAATAGCTTTGGCAATAACTTTTGAACCAGATGGGCTAGAAATAAAAACTTGGTGTCTATTTCATGGTTTCAGAGCATGAGAAACTCAATGGAATACTTATCTTTATGATTGGGTGTGTCTGGACCTTTAATTTGCACATTTCCAAGATGGACGCCACGCGAAACTGAGTTTTACTATGACTTTTACAGTGACAGCTGACTGTTATGGCAACAGAGATGGCAGTCCAGAGATGGCAGTCCTAAGAGAGCAGCTGCTGCTTTTTCAGGAATCATTGAGCAACCAACTGCAGTCCTCTGGGCAACCTTCCTGGAGATGTCAGATATTCTCCAAAGGTTTATCTACTACGATCGGGAAGGTGACTGGACAGGACATCTCTGTGAATCAGCAAGAATGCTACCCTACCTCACTGCAGCAGGCCACTACAAGTACGGGCAGCAATCTTTACCTCTGTATTTGGCTGAGATGAAGAAACTACCAGAAACAGCTTCAGAGGTACATGAAGCACTGATGGCAGGTGTATTTGTTGGCAGACGAGCAGATGGCAGCCACAACAGTGTTTCTCTTGACATGCTACTGGAGCAGACCTATAATGCCGATGCCAAGGAAGCAAGCAGTCTGGATGGCATTACACTCAGCCCTGCTGCCAGGACAAAATGGGTCTACACAAAACCACTCACTGCAGCTGTCTCTGCAGAGCTCAAGTCTATGCTCCACCTTCACTCCTTCAACCCACACCATGAGTCTGGTCAGAGTCGTGTAATCCGGGATGCAGAAATGGTAGTCAAGGTCATGGCAGCAGTGGAGACTAACCCATTTACAGTGAGCACATCATCCACGATCAACATATCTACAGGACAGTGTGCTGATTCCACAGTCAAGGACCACTTGATGAGTGTGAAAGAACTGGGTCTGAAGGCACTGTGTGAGTCACTGTCCAGTGAACAGAAGAAGACAAGTATAATGAAGCTTAACACTTCCCACACTCAAAACACAAAATCTAAAAAATCTAAAGGGAAAACCTCAGCACCTGGCAAGAGCAATGAAATTACTGCCCTCCTGCGCATGACCCAAATCATAGCCAGTGGTGGAGAACTCAACCTTGTTGACTTTATAGGCAACCACGAGTGCAGTGGCTTCCCCCCTTCCCTCTTCCAGGAAGATGGCAGGATGAGAACAGGTACCAAGGCAAGCCTTGTGAAGGTTCTGAAAGAGGAGACCAAAGTTGCATGCATCCCTGACCTGCCTACAGAAGACAGCAGTAGTTATTGATGCCATGTATGCCATACGCCATTGGTCGTTCCTGAAAGGTGAAGCATTAGGAACAATCGCTGAACGATACCATCGTCTGCTGTTGAATGATGTGCCTGCTGGCACAGAGATCATTCACTTCTGTTGTGACCGGTACAGTGGACCCAGTGGCGGCCTTTCCTATGTTTCACCCGTTTCAATTGAAACGGGCCCCCAACCTCAGGGCCCCCCCCCCCCCCAAAAAAAAAAAAAAAAAAAGTTTTTCTTTTTTTTTTTTTATATATTTTTTGACTCGCATCCCAGTCCGGGGCCCGCCTCTGGCTCGCCGACGTCCAAGAATTTCATGCAAGAAGATGATGTAGATCTGATTGAATCAGGGCTCAGCTCAAGTGAATCATGTGAGTGAGTTGTTTTAGCTGTCTGTCCATGGTGGAAGTGCAGATAGCCTAATTAATTTAGTTCGAAAATGCATCATTATGGATTGTGGAAGCAAACCAACTTCAGTCCACACATTTTTTTTTTTATAAAAAAAAAAAAAAAAAACTAAAAAAAAAACTTTTTTTTTTTTTTTGGGGGGGTGTATATGGGGCCCCCATATGAGCTCTTGAAACGGGCCCCCAGATCATTAAGGCCGCCCCTGAGTGGACCTAGTCTTAAGACAGCTGAGCAAGAACACAGATATGCTCGACCAAAACCTACCAAAGAATATGAAGTCAGTATGCGTTACACAGCTCCAGATCCTCAGGAGTTTTTTGCTGTGTCAGCTAACAAGGTAAACCTATTGAGTTTCCTCTGTGACGAATGGTGTGAAAATGAGAAACTTAAGTCGGCCCTTGGTCCAGCACATCTTTACCTGGGTGGGTGGTTTAAAGAAGAGACAAGGAGTGTGGTGATCAAGGAGGGGTCTATTGAAGATGTCCCTGCACTAGAATCCACACAACAGGAAGCTGATACGAGAATAATACTCCACACCCTGTATAGTGTCCAGAATGACAAAGTTGACAGAGTTGTCATCCATGCCAATGACACAGACATCATCATCATGTGCCTTTACTATGCAGCAACCCATCTCAGATGCCTTCCAGAGCTGTGGGTGAGAACAGAGCAAAATTCATACCTTCCTATCCATCAAATGGTATCAGCGCTGGGGCTTGCACAGTGTCGTGCCCTGCCCTTTATCCATAGTTTAAGTGGCAGAGATACCACCAGCTATCCCTTCTACACTGGGAAGAAGGCATGGTTCAAGGCCAGCATGCGTCTGGATCTCCCTGCACTTGAGGAGTTTGGTGAAAACTCTTCTGATTCCCTCTCATATGACGTCATCAATCAGGCACGAGACCTCACAATTGCTGTATATACATCCAAAGCGGACCACCCGGAGGATTTTGACCTGAGTAAGCTTAGAGTGTACAAGTTCCTCAATAATAGATCAACCCTCTTAAAGCTGCTGCCCCCGACAGAGAATGCATTTGACCTGCACCTGAGAAGAGCTGCTCTAGCAACCATAATAGATAAATGTGCACATATCGCCAAGCCGGATATTCCTTCTTTCACAGAGTATGGATGGTCTCTCAGTGCTAGCAATGCAGTCCCCCTTGCATCTACCGAGCCAGCCTTGCCTTTGTCAATGAACAAGGCAATATCATGCCTCTGTTCCTGTGCAAAGAAGGCAATTCCATGCTACTTAGGATGCCGTTGCCAGGTACTGGAGACACGATGCAGCAGGATCAGTGCAACACATGACAACAGTGACAGTGAATAGCATTGTACCATAGTATCATTGGCTAGAAGCAGGCAAGACAGCACCATAGAGGTCAAAATGAACCTTTTGTAGGCAACCTCAACTCCGCCTTTACTCTATTTGTCACTAAGTAGTCTATATTCTGTTATGTTACTTGAATGCATACCACTATGTTAATTTGTATAGCCCTTTGTATAGTTTTTGGCAAGTCTTGGAGTGTGCATGTGTATGTTTATATTGTATTTAGTTTATTAAAATGATACATAAGATACATTGTGGGGTTTTTCTCAGATTTTTCTCTGCAATCATCCCCACAACTATAGATCTATAAATCAATAAATCTGGGGGAAAATGTAATACCATACATTATTTATGACTGCAGCCATATTGACAAAATAGAAATGAAAGCTCAAACTGACCAAATGTATTCATATTGCTTAAAAAGCAGACTTTTTGCCATAACAGTAAGCTGTCACTGTAAAAGTCATAGTAAAACTCATTTTCGCGTGGCGTCCATCTTGGAAATATGCAAATTAAAGGTCCAGACACACCCAATCATAAAGATAAGTATTCCATTGAGTTTCTCATGCTCTGAAACCATGAAATAGACACCAAGTTTTTATTTCTAGCCCATCTGGTTCAAAAGTTATTGCCAAAGCTATTTTCTGATAGGGGCCAATATCGAGGCGGCCATATTGGATTTCCAGCAGCAAGTTGACCGGGTTGTCCATATAGGTAGTGATCCTACTGGGTCATAGATATTATTTCTGGTGGCCAACCTTTTATGGCAGGGCAAATGCAGCATACCCCCCTTTGCCCCTGGGTACTGATAGGGGCCAATATTGAGGCGGCCATATTGGATTTCCAGCAAAAAATGGACAGGGTTGTCCATATAGGTTGTGATCCTACGGGGTCATAGATATTATTTCTGGTGGCCAACCTTTTATAGCAGAGCAAATGCAGCATACCCCCCTTTGCCCCCTGGGTACACCGGCGATTCTGGTAAAGAATATCTTGCATGTTGCTTCGCGTTTTTTTCCATGTTTTAACTTCTTGGTAAAAAAACAATAAAAGAAAAATAAATGATAAACTTTGTAAATTGGAAAGGGTTGAATCAATGACAGGTGACAAGTTAACCCTCGAAGGAGGACTGCAAGGGGTGCACAACTGATAGTTAGCCAGTCATAATGACAGCCTTGTATCAAGGCTATGGAAGTTAACTTGATAACAATATCGGTCATGTTACTTACCCACCATTCCTCTGTGATCTAATAAACGTTTTTTATATTGGTGCTCTCGCATAGCACTTAGGGGTAGGCTATTTACTTTACATCCTGTGTATGACAGACTACTCTGCAATTATACAGTATGAAGTGTGCATTTTGGGAGTCCCTTTGTTGTTTACAACAACCACTGAATACTGTAGACTCAAGAAATAAATACTCTACCTTTCCCTTCCTGCGTTCACTGTACTATCCAAATAATAAACCAAATATGTTTTTTGAAAATGAATGAATCTGCATATTCCATTTGCTGTTTCAAAAAGAGCATGGCAGCAGTAGGAACATGGGCATTCTCTGCACGGGCTGTAGAAAGACTTAAAGAGCTCATCAGCGCTGGGCACCAAGCCACTGATGCTGTGGAGGATGCACTGGCAGGTTGGTAATGAAACACATATCTGAAACAGGACACAATGGAAACAAGTCGTCCTTGGGCTTTTGTGTTAAGCTTTTAGCATCATTGTATAGTCGTACCACTGTACTATTTGCATTGATTGATTGATTTCAATCAATCAATCAAAACGTATCAATCCCATGTAGGTTATTAAGGAAGAAGGTGACTAAAAGTACTTCCCCTATCAATGTCTTTATTTATTTATTCTCCCCATTTTATTCCCTAATATGTAGCATTTGTTTTATTCTTTTAACACATACTTTTCTTCTGTGCACGTTGACTTAATGTAAAGTGTATTGTATTGTATTGTGTCATAATGTATGAAAAGTTACTTTCTCTTATACACTAGACTAGTATACCTCCCCCTTATGTTGATAATGTTAACTGAGCTGTGGGGGAAGACAGTGATCCTGTATCTAATAACACAGTTAACCAATTATAAACCCCATATGGTTGAGCCGAGTCCCTCAGTGCTCTATGCTAGTGTCTTTGCTTTTCTCGCTCTACATTAAATATCTCAGCTCAAAATAGCAGATTTACAAGTCCAGTCGTTTGCAAGATTATCCATGGACACAGCCAGCCACACAGACAGACCCTCTTCTAGATGGTTCCCTTCGGTACGCCACTGTAAAAATAGTAAAGTAAGGCATTGTATGTGTGGTGTCCCCAGAGGTGGAGAATGACCCAGAGACAGGTCGACACATAGTGGGCAGAGGAGGTTTCCCCAATAGCAGAGGAGTGCTGGAGTGTGACGCAGCCATCATGGAAGGCATAGCCGGGAGGTTTGGGGCTGTAGCAGCCCTCCAGGGGTAAGAGATGCATGTATATGGTTTAGTTTATGATCACAATGACGAAACGAAGAAGTAAAGCAATAAAGACATAAAATATTTTATTTTAGAGGAAGATGAGGTTGTTTTGTCATTTAGGTGAGAAAAAAAAAGCACAAACAAAATAAAACTTACAAAATAAAAATCAAGCTGTCACAGTGAAACTTTGTGAGCTTCCAGAGTGGGGTCTCCAGTCCGTGTGGCTCGCAGGGTGATGGACAAAAGCCCTCATAGTCTGCTGGTTGGAGAGGGAGCAGTGGCGTTTGCCAGAGAACAGGGATTTGCCATAGAGCCTAATGACAACATGCTGACTGCAAACTCCGCTATGGCTTATCAGGTACCACACATTACAGGCTGAATGGAAGGAAAGTGCATTTTCCTGGTGTTTATGTCAACTTGTTCTGTACATTGTCACTGTCGGGTGGAAACCTTGTATGTCCAAAACCGTTACTTTTAACCTGTGTTCAAATGGATCCAATGTGGCTATTATTTAGTCATAAGCTATTAATACTTTTCATTGGTTAAATATTTATAAAACCCTAAGACAGACTTGACTACTTTTAACATGGCATCCCTATTTGGGGCATGTTGTTTTATAGGTGTTATATACTGTAGGTGTAAATTTGCGGCGAGAACCACTGATTTAGAAACTTTAAACAATCAACCCAGAATTAAACATATTCTTCCCTCTTGTAGGAGTACCTTGAAAAGAAGCAGAGGATCGCTGGCCATGACACGCTTGGTAAGATTTGAAACTTATGTTACTTTTTTATAGTTGTTCATTCATTGCAGCAGTTACTTAAATTGCAGCAGTGGGGAACATGGACGAATTTCAAGCTTTAATACGGGACTTTTTCTTTAACCAATCTGCATGGTAGTGTACCGGTGTGTTATAACTTATAATACAGCCGATTCAAACAATATGACTAGCACATCTGCTGATTTTGGCCCTGATGGTTGATGATGTCAATGAAGTTATTTGAAGCAGATGGTACAAGGGATTGGACACTAGATTCACCGATATGGTTGGAATTACCTCTCTCCATTGAGAGAAACAGACATAAAACTTACAGATTGTAGTTTTCAGTACGTTACAGATTGTAGTTTTCAGTACGGTTGTAGGGAATACTGTAGTAATGGGCTCCAACAGTAGAGGGAGCTCCATGCATCCTTGGAGATAAATTCTCATTCCAAGCCATGCCATGGATACTCATCTTAATAACTCAAATCTGGAATTTTCTCGCAATAAAACTAGGGAATATTCATGCTTTTGTTTTTTACATGATGTTAGAAGATTTTACTTCCTGTAAAATTGAACAAATCTTTAAGTAAAATTACACTTTAATAGATGTTTGGGTTGTGTAGTTACTTTGATATTGATATTGAATTGATATTCCAAAATAACCTCCCCACTGACTCACATTGCACGCCATGCACACTGAAACAGGTCTCCAAGTCACTCATCATGCATACAAACAAACCCCAAATTACGAAACCCAACTCCTTAATTCAATTAGTAAAATCCACAAGAAGTTGACATTTTTATATATATATATATTTTTTTGTTTTAATACAAAATCTAAGTTGGATTTTGTAATGTTATATATTGCATCAGAGCATCTCTTGACCTACTGGTTGTGAGACAATGTCTGACCCTGATTTGGTGGCAGTAACCTGGTCAGTAACCTGGTCATAATGTGATATGACTGCAGTGGAAACGGGAAGTGAACATACATCGTTTTTTCTCGTCACTTCCCAGGTCTCATAGCTGTGGACACAACAGGGAACATAACTGTTGGTGAGTTTCCTTTCTTGTATTTCCACTCATTCCTATTCATCATCTGTATCGATAGCGGCAGTGGTAGAAAGTAACTAAGTACGTTTACTCAAGTACTGCAGTACTTAAGTACAATTTTGGGTTACTTTTACTTTACTTGCTTATGTGAGAATTTTTCAATACTTGATACTTATACTCTTATTACATCTCAGGCAAATATTGTACTTTTTACTTATTTTTTACTCATATATTATGTATATTTAGATTATAATTACAAAACATACATTAAAGCTGCACTATGTAACTTTCCTCTTCTACCCCAGATTTGAACCCGGTTTCCGGCACAAGTGCTGGCATTTTTACTATTGAGCTAATAGAGCCTGCCTGTTTGCATCAGGTCAAAATTTGTGTCAGAGCCTGTGTCTAGGTGAGACATGACCTTTGACATGATCTATATGTCTCAATAGAAGATCAGGGAGACAACATTTTATTAATGATTTCTTTTTTACATAGTGCCGCTTTAACTAATTAAGCCATAATTTATACTAAATCTAGTATTTGCGCCTTTACGTCAGTGATGGTACTCCCAAAGAAGAGCCCAGTTGAGCGAGTGCTCCATGTGATATTCCTACCCAATTAATTTATTTCAGGTGTGTCTTCCTCTGGAGCCCCCTTCAAGGCCCCAGGAAGAGTTGGAGACTCACCCCTACCTGGCTGTGGCCTGTATGCTGAGCACATGGAAAGTAAACTCTAAACTGTGATTTAGAAAGAAATGGGGAGAGTAGAAACAAGGAGAGAGGGACTGAAAGAGAGACAAGTAAGGGAATACAAATATAGGGACATAAAGAGAGGTTAAGAGGTACAGAGAGAGAGTGAGACCAGAGTGCTATTTAAAAATGTCTTTCATTTCAAAGTTTCATTTTTTAATTTTTGACTTTTTCCCCCAGGTTGGGGCTGCTGCAGGTATGTCAGTTATATCATTGCGATGATTACTGAACATAACTCACTGTAACACAACAAAACATGATGTAACATAAAACTCAGCATGACCATAACATAACGTAAAATAAAATAACACAACACAAAATAATGTAACACAACATGGCAGTTTCTTCTGTGTTCAGCTACAGGTGATGGTGACAAGATTATGTGTTTTTGTCCCAGCTTCCACATTGTCCAGCTGATGAAACGGGTGAGCAACCCTGACTCTCAGAACATTCCGGAAAATACCTTATTTTTCTTTAGGATACTTTTTTGTTATATTTAGGTAAGATAAGATACTTTTATTGTCCCCATGGGGAAATTTGCTTTGGACTCTCTCCATCCTACGGACGAAACCAGGGACCTTGCAATTATGTGGTCAATCCAGTCAAATACTGGCATGCCTCCATGCCAGTATTTGGTCGGACCTGTATTTGCTGAAACACTTACACTTTCGGTTGTTCACCAACATGATTTAATGTGGACATTCATTCTTTAAATCACTGTGTTTTGTTTTTTTCTTTCCAAGGGTTCCAGCCCTAGTGTTGCTTGTCGTACCGTTCTGGACGACATCATGGGGAGGATGGCCTCCGACAGCTGCTTTGAGATAGGACTGATAGCTCTGAATACAAAGGTACAATTCACGAGGTCTCCATTTTTTTTGTGCCATTTTTGGTCTCCAATTTGTTCTTCAGTTTCTTTGTTGAGGCAGATAATTAGGGAATTTGACGGGAGGCCTCTGTTAGTTAACTGTTAGTGAACAAACACTCTATAGCAATGATTATGATTTGAATATAGAGCTTTCGGACAGCTTTCTCAAAACTGCACACACAAAACTGAAAATGCGAAACCCTGACACTCCCTTCGCAAGATGACTCTTTGCCATCAAATCTCTCAACTGTTCACAAAATGGAACCATATTTTCAAATGACACACATATACCATTAATTTGAAAATGAAAACATTGAGAACACCATCATAGAAATGGAACACACCTATGAAACGCCTCAAGTGGCGCGTGAAGCCCTGACAGGCCTCAACACTGACGTCGCCACAAGCCTCCTCCATGGCCTGGAGCCGTGGGACCCGGCTCACCAGACCTGTATGTTTAGAGATTTGAAAAAGTGTGTTGTAGGTTGATGCTTTGAGATTTTACGGAGAAGTGTGTGCAACAACTGAACATTGTGTGTAGTGTTTGGACAACAAGGTGATGTGTAATTGACATCAGAGTGTAAAGAAGAAAAGTCATAGTCTAATGTAAATAAGGGAGTGTGAAGTATAGTGCCAAATTGGGTCGAGCAATTAGGTACATGAAGTGAAGGGTGTGCAAATTGTGCCGAAAAACTAACAACAAACTTGGGCACAGAATCAGAACAGACTGAAAGAGAAAGATAATGTACAGTAGATTCCGTTGTTCTAAGAGACATCTTCTGTTTTGCTCATGTTCTCATCAGTTTGACAGTGTCTTGTCTCCATTTGTCCTCCAGGGTGAGGTGGGGGCAGCCTCCACTGTTGAGTTCCCCTACGCATTCTGGAACCAGGACATGGTTGCCGTGGAGATATGTACTAACCATCCCCATTCCATCCATAGCGATGGAGGAGGGAACAGAAAAGTATGATGCACCAACTGGATTGAAGCGATGGCAATAGGAAAGCAAGACTCCCAAATTTCGGCTGATTTCCTGTATCTGTACAACGTGGGTGCCCACCGTTTTTGGAGCCCAGAAGTCGGTTGTGAGTCTCTTCATTCCAATGGAGAAGTGAATGGGTGAGGGCGGAGAGATGCAACCACGTTCACTTAGGAGACCATTGTGAACCATTTTTGTACTAGTAGTGAGGCGTGGGATTGGCATATCTTGGTATATTAAGGATCTTTGCTGTCGTACTGTATGGACAGATAGAAAGTGAGGCTCCCACTGTGGGAGTAATTAGACAATCCTACTCAGTTAGAAGCGCTGTTACTTGACTTAAACATCTCTCAAGTAGAAGTAAGATTACTTGTGTTGAACATTTATGCGTTACTTACAGTATGATCACCATTAAAGGGCCAGTGTGGCATGCTGATTTCAATATGAATAATTCACCCTACGTATCAATCCCTCTCTAATGTTCTCCAAAGTCTTTCTTTTCTTTATAAAACATCTTTCTAGTAGATTACCTTACAAGGGAAAAGAGGTTAAAGCAATGTTAAATGGAATATCCTGCTGGTTGTGCCAAAACAGCATAACTCATGGCTACTCTGCTTCAAAAATAGACTTAAGTGAAAGTAGAATTACTCATTTTAAGTAGAAGTACATGAAAAAGCTACTCCTAATTAGTTAGTTGGGGCACACCGTTGGGTGAATGGTAAGTGCGCTGACCATATCGTTGCAGCGTGTCCGGTTCAATTCCAGCCAGAGCCATGTGTTACACGTCTTGCTCTCTAACCTCAGCTTCCTGTCTCTCTATACTCTCTGAAATAAATAAATTAATCAAAAACGGATAAAATAACCTTTAAAGTTGTTTTAAAATCTGATCAACGTTGCCAGTCCAACAACCATATTGATGGAGGAGGAAATAGAAAAGTATGATGCAGAGACTGGATTTGGAAGTGAAACGTGTTCTGTAATGAGTCATAATGCTTAAGGTTTCTGCCGAGTCAGTTCTCCACAAACCAGTATCACAAGACAAGTATTTTGTTTCCCTTTCATTTATATTATAAATATTTTACATGAACATGTATAGACAGACACATTATGGAGCCTTTGGCTCAGACAGGCTTACCACTCCTGCCCCATTTTGATGAACTGTTTCAAGCAGCCAATGCCATATTGACAAAAAAGAGACGTTGAATGGAACCATATTAATTAGTATCATTGGTAACACCTGTGTTTACCCTACTATTTCATGACAGAAAAGGCTGCTGTGAAAAAAGTGTATTCATAGGAATTATTGGGGGGGGGGCACTCAATTCCAAATGACTTTGTCAGTAGTGTTGCAAAGGAAACTTAGCTACCTGACTCATGCTGTCACGTCACCTGACTCATGCTGTTGATAGTCTCGATACCTTTGTACGAGTACTGACATGACCCTGTCAGTCATGCATCCTGTGATTACTGTCTGATCCTAGGATTTATAATGATTCATCATGCTGACCGATGACGCAATAAATGACTGGGGAAGATTCTGGTTTGAATTGTTGAGATTGCCTCTGCTTTTGATATCTCTCCTCTGGTCATTCATTTTTATCTGATGTGATATGTTTTATCCCTGCTTCTGGTCAGACTCAATTAAATACATGAATATCCTTTTGTGATATGTAGACTGTCTGATATGTTTGTTATTTTGGTTTGATAATATCACAATTTAACTGTTCAATTTAAATGTATGTTAACCACATTAATCCTTTGGGCAATTTTATTATTTTTTTTAAAGCAGATTTTGTTATATTTTTACACTCTCATAGTTAAATTAACAGCGAAGAATTTATTGTGCAGCGAAATGTAGCCTACAGTTTCTCAATTCATCTTTCAAAATGTGAACATTTTGAAAAATATTGTACAATTTGGAATTATATTTTTGAAAAAAATGTAACAATGCACATCGTCTCTTATGTGGGTCCCTCCTGAATCCGTGTACGTAGCGTTCAATTGATATCCGTTCTCAAATCCCAAAATCGAAAATCGGAAATTGTCCGTTCAGTTTATATCCGTTCTTAAGTCCCAAAATCGAAAATAAGAAATTGGCTTCATCTCATGAATGGAAAACGGAAATTGACCCGTTTTTTAATTTAATTTTTTTGTTAAACACAATTTTTGCCAAGATATCAAGTATTACTTTACAAGCCCGTATCTTGCGTTCAGTCTATTATTCAATGTGAAATCAAAAATCAAAAATCGAAAATTGGCTTGATTTTCAATTTTTGCCTTTCATCTACATGAATGGAAAACGGAAAATTACCTGTTTTTTAATTATCGATCATTCATATGCATTATTATACAAAGTTACGGATAGGGAGGGGGCGGAGCCGAGACTCCACCCCCTCCCTACGCGCCATCTTGGTGAGGTCCGGTTCGGTCCAGCAGCACCGTGTTAGCTCCCGGCTAAGTGTAACACTGTAAACAAACACATAGCAGCTACTTTAGCTAGTCACTGCTAGAACATTTTACGCAGATTAAGAGGAAACAATACGAGGAGAAGATTACATTTATCGGTATCGATCCGTATAAGCTTGTTACGAGTGAGTTTAGTGTCAATAAGGATCTTTATCCGCCGGGCCATACATTATCCGGATATTGTATGATTATTATTTAGTGTTTACACGCAGTGCCTACTACACTATGGACCAGTTGATGGCCTACAACAGCCTTGAGGCTCAATCTTATTTGTGCAAGGGTAAGTAAGTTTGTTTTTATTATTTTGTTTTATCGTTTGACAGGTAATGTTGGTGAACTGTAGAAGTGCTGTGCAAGTCTGTGTGTTAGCGTGGCTACTGTTAGCCTTGGATCAAGACTATCGTAGATTTATTTTATCTGAGTCAGACTTGATCAAATACAACTAATATATAGTCTTGATCCAAGGCTAAGCTTTTTTAGCCCTGGCGTTAGTGAGTTCTCTCTAATTTAGAGAGAACTCTAAACGCTGGACTAAGCTACTGTGTGCCCAAAAGAAGTCAGACGTAAACAAAGCCCAAATATGGGCCTTATTAATGACCCAAAATAATTCATGAAGGACGAGTCTGTCCATTGTGGCTGGCATGCAGATAGTCAAGCTTTGTTCTTTGAGAGTTTCATAGGGGGAAAAACACAAGTAAAAAGTACTAGCCTGGTTACCCAGCACTTTTCATACAGTCAGTGGCTGGTCTTACAAGCAGGGTCTTACAAGACTGGGTCAAAATGTACCACAACCAGGGTCGGTAACACCACAGCATTCTAACTAGATATAATTACAATTACGATCAGGGGTCTTCAACGTTTTCAGGCCAAGGACCCCTTGGCTGAGAGCGAGATAAAGCAGGGACCCCCATTATATTGTATAGAATATTTCTTTTTTCATAGATTTCATAGGCAGCTTCATAGACTTGTTCCACAGCACTATCATGTTGGATTCATGTTAATGTGTATTTCCAAACATTTAATCATGCACTTAAACAACACTTATACCTGACCTTTCACTCTGTACTTAGCCTGCTCTTTTTCCCCGCTATACTAAACCACTTTGCCGAAGATAGCAGATCTACAAACGCACAACGCCTTTGGCTAAAGTTCCTCTCAGAATAGGGATACTTGGTTGAAGTGGTTTATGTAAAAATCACAGACCCCCTAGGGGTCCCGGACCCCCTGTTGAAGACCTCTGCTTTAGATATTATTTGATTTTTTTGTTGCACGCATGCAGTGTTGTCCTATGTAAGCTGAAGACAATAATACCCTAGCGGTCTGTTCTATCACAGTAATATCACTGTTTACTCTATTCTCAGGTGCTGCACTCAGCAACCGAGGGAGAAGCCAACCTCTCCCTGGATCATGGCCCCAGAGCACAGCACACTGGGGCGGTGCTTGACGCACACTGTGACTGCAAGTCTGGACTGTGTGAGGTCTGGTCCCGTGTAGGTGCTGCGCTGCAAGAGTCCAGAGGAAAGACACAGTAGAACCTTACTCTAGGTGCTTGTGGCCCACTTCAGCGACTGAGTCAAAGCGTGGTAACGTGAGTTGTGTATTTTAAATTGAGCATATTGTTCTAATTCATTAGAACCAGGGTCAGTGAAACCACAGCATTTTAACTAGATAATGACAATGCTTTATGTATTATTTGATTGAAGCATGCAGTGTTCTCTTATTTAAGCAGAAGAAAATGATCTAAAAGTTAAATGATATCCTACCGGTCTGTACTATCACAGTAATATTCCCTGTTTGTTTTATTCTCAGGTGTTTTTGACCCATCTGCAAGTAATAACCTGAAACACCTCCAAGGAGTCTAATTAAGACCATCTGCACTCCAGGCAGCTCCCAACACAGCGTGTAGCAGCAGGACCCTCGCTACAAGAAGAGTCACTCCAGGCAAGGCAGCATGACGCTGGCCACCAACAGAGCCGTGCCTACTGCTCAAAAGCCCAGCAGTTTGATCAGCGTCACCACCAGCGTCCATCAGATTTTCCTGGAGACTGTGTACTGTACTGGTTGGCAGAGGATTCAACATTGCAGATAGTGTAGGATCTGTCATGGCATGATTAGTTACACTAGCCTTTACAAAAGGGGGAAAAACAGCTATATTAATCTAAACTAATATTATACTTTACTATATGCTATATTATACTACTATATTGTGAACTCTCTATACATACATACTGTATATCTCTACATATCTACTATTTTAATGTGCTTCACCAAAACGAAAAATGTACTAATCTTTGTGCAGTAGTAGCCTCGTGAAGAGGATTCAAGCTCTTAAAAGAGATGACTTCAAGAGCTTGCACTTAAATTGTGAATAAAATGTTTTATTGAATGCCATTATTTGCCTTGCATATTCTGTAATCTGTAGCCTACTATTGATAAATGTCCTACTTGGCTTAAATTAAGCAGTTGTTTTTATGAGTGATGTTTAGATTAGATTTAGTTTCAACTTTATTGTCACTGCACAGAGTACAAGCACTACTGAGACAACAAAATGCAGTTTCGCATCTACAGCTGAGTTACAGTGTGTCATGTCCAAGGAGGAAGAAACTGCAGGAGATTCTTCTTACTGAGAAAGTGGCTGAGAACAAGAGAATCATGTGTTATCACTATAATCAATGCAATGGTTCTCATACTTTTCCATGTCAAGGACCCCCAAATTAATATGTATTAGCCCCATCTGAAAATATTTTGTCCCAGGGACCCCCATACTATGTTTGTGTTGTAAAATGTTTCAAAAACATTCAAATTCTTCTGAAAATAGCCGATCTACAAGCTCACAACACATCACATTGAGACGACTCAGACGAGGAGCATGGAGTTTGGTTATATTTCAAATAGCCAATGTACAGGGAGGTGCTTAAAACAGATGTTGATGCTACGTATATATTAAGGACCCCTGGGGGGTCCCTGAACCCCACGTTGAGAACAATTAGTGTATGTATAATACAGGGCTCTTCAACAGGGGGTCAGGGACCCCTAGGGATCCTCAGAGTTACAGGGGGCCGCCTAATCTTTGTGTATTCTGGAGGGAACTTTAGGGAAAATAGCCGATCTACAAGCTTGTAGATCTGCTATTTATAGGCAATGAGGTTTGGTGTAGATGGGGGGGGGGGGCAGACCAAGTGAAAGGTCAAGTTTATGGTTTAAGTGATTAAATGTCTGAAAATACAAATGAACATGGATCCAATATAGTGCTGTCAAACCTATGAAGCTAACTATGAAATCTATGAAAAGTTTGAATCTGCCACACAATTGTATACAATATGTAGTGGGGATCTCTGATCATCTCTCAGCTATGGGGTCCTTCGTCTGAAACACCTTGAAGACCCCTGGTATAATATATAAATAGAATGAACTGTAAGCGTAGGTATGAATGTGACATACAGAACAGTATGAACACTAAACTGGTGTACTGTAAATGTTATGTATTGTACAGTCGGAGGTATACAGTGTGTACATATACCTACAGCTGTTAATCTGTAACATTCACTTTGTGTGTTTGGGATATTTCACCCCCAAAATGACCTTTTCTATGGATTAGTCACCCCATGGAGACTTGAATTGATGGAAAGTAACTAAGTACATGTACTCAAGTACTGTAATTAAGTGCACTTTTGAGGTATTTGTACTTTACTTGAGTATTTCCAATTTCCAATACTTTTACTTCTACTCCACTACATCTCAGAGGTAAATAGTGTACTTTTACTCCACTACAATTATTTGAAAA
The DNA here is from genome assembly GCF_963454915.1 of Gymnoscopelus microlampas. Taxonomy (NCBI): domain Eukaryota; kingdom Metazoa; phylum Chordata; class Actinopteri; order Myctophiformes; family Myctophidae; genus Gymnoscopelus; species Gymnoscopelus microlampas. Next base: position 26,041,463 of record NC_139950.1, read on the forward strand.
CTTTAGTTACTAGTACTTTGTAGATTTTGATTATTATTACTGAACATACATTAACCACTTCAGCCCTATATACATTTTGGCCATTTGAAAATAGCCGATCTACAAGCTTACAATGCTTCCGATGTGACGCATTGTGAGCTTGTAGATCTGCTATTTTCAAAAGATGTTTATACATTTGAAAACTTGAAATGGGACATTCCAGTACTTTTACTTTTGGTATTTTAAGTACATTTTGATGCCAATACTTTTATACTTTTGAATTGCGGACCTTTACTTGTAACAGAGTATTTCTACATTGCAGTATTGATACTTTTACTTAAGTAAAACATTTGAGTACTTTTTCCACCACTGGGTATATGTTGTACAAACAAAGACATTAACACTATAGATATTGCTGTCTAGAATGTGTACATTATTAATATTGTACCTTCAGGCGTCCTAGCCTACTGTATGTCTTGGCATTTATATTTCACTATGGCACCATCCATACTAGTCCAAACAGTATAGGCCTACAATACATATTAACACATTTCTACCAGTTTATACTGTTCATAATACTGTATCTTAGCTCTTTAATTCCAACCCTTTATTTGTTCGTTATATAATTTAGAATACATCATGTACTATTATACTGTAATACTCATGGCATGACACATAAATCATGATTATCGCATTCTCAACCATTTAAACCCAGTTGGTGTGAATATCCTGTACCCTTCCTATACCCGATTCCTCTTCCAGCGATCCAGAAACAGATGTGTGCCTAGCTACTGTGTACTTGTTACGACCTTATAAGGTGTCTAGAGGCTAAGGAGTAACACATACACAGGTAACGAAAAAGTGTACATTAATATTAGGATCAACCTTAAGTTTACAATGGATAATTAAGCAGATCAGGGAAAGCAACAAACTTCAGGGTGGCCAAAGCCAAAATACCCCAACCCTACCTGAAAAGAAAACAACCTAAACTCCACCAAAACAAAGTTACAGTATAGGCTCCCTAACTAAACAAAACAGGGTCAAAAGGGGGAACAAAATAAATGGCGGCACATCCCTACAAGCTTCCCTTCTCTATTATACTCAGGAAAATGGTTTGGAATATGATTACGTTTCCTATCTAAGAATAGTCTATACTTTAAACACTAAGTAAATAAAGTTACCTACTTACGCACTAAGCAGGAAAAAGGTATGGCACACAGCCTATAGACCTACAGTAGCAAACACCAGCTAACTAACAGAAAGGGTTCAGCACATGGAGGTGACGGATGGTAAAAAGGCTGATGAGGAGCTTCTCCCAGGCTTTTATGCTGTCTGGGCTGATTGAGGAAGCTGCAGCTTGCTTTTAATGCTCTTCAGGTTGCCCTGGTTGAGCTTAGACTGGTTTTAAATGCAAGCAAAACTAAATTCATGCTGTTCACTAGGGCTAAAACCACCAACCTTAGTAATATAGTCATAACCTCTTCAAGTGGTGCTACAATAGAAAGGGCCACGGAATACAATTACCTTGGCATCTGGCTAGATGAGAAATTGTGTTTTAAATTTCACAATGAAAACCTTGTCTCTATAGAAATAAATCTGGCTTTCCTGCATCCAGTAGGAAAACAATTAGTATGGAGACATTATCTATAGAACTGCTACTCCATCAATTTTAAAGCGCCTCGACACTGTGTACCATTCTGCCCTAAGATGGGTCACTGGTGACAGCTATGGTACCCATCATTGTACACTCTATGGGAACGCAGGCTTATCCTCTCTATCTGAGAGGCGTGATAAGCACTGGTACAGTATGTATTTATTTCTAAAGCCATCTCAGGAATGCTGCCCCCTTATATTTGTTCTATGTTGGATCAGAACCCTATTACATACCATACCCGCTCAACTGATCTCCTGACACTCAAGGTTCTTTTTGCACAGACAGAGTTAGGCAAGACAGCATTTTCTGTCAGTGCTCCATCTGCCTGGAATGAGCTCCAGAGGCCCTTGAAAATCAAATCACTTCCATCTTTAGGTCATTTCAGGGAAATGACTTCCAACAATTTTGTTCAGGATTGTAACTGCTTTATTTAATTTAATTTGGTAGATCTGTTCTAGTTCTTTGAGTATTTTAGTTTTTTTTTAGTGATTTCTGTATTCTGATTCATGCATCTTATGTTGCTGTATGTGAATGTCTATTCCTGTTGTTGATTACTGTGTTCTGTTTCTCGGCTACATTGAAAATGAGGGCCTGCCCCTCAACTGTACTCCGAGCTGAAATAAAGGTTATGATGATGATGAGGAATGAGGCCCAGGTGTGTCTCCAGACACCACGCCACTCCTCCAATCTCTACTCCACCCTCCATTACCAAGTAGGGCACTGAAAACACTCAGAGGGTTAAAAACACAATATGAGGCCACATAGGGCCGTAACAGTACTCAATGTATAACTATACATATATATATTACACTGTACTGAAAAATGACACCATTATCGCATTCTCTCAGCCACTGTTCGCTGTGGACACGCCACCTGCTGACTCCTGAAGATCTGATCAGTAAACCCAAACGGAATCTGCAGTTTTTTTCTGTTTTTCAGTGGTGATTCAGGAGGAAAATCTGTGGGATTCTGCGGGGTGACTTTTTAAGGTTTTAGACAGTTATCCAGTACTATAATCAATGTGTTTGGAGCAAGAATAACAACCCTAAACATGCTAAATAAATCTTAAAGTACCACAAAGTAAGATCCATTAGTCAAACCTTTGATTTTGTCATTTTTTATTCAATACTAATTCACTCCTTCATGAACATTCTTTAGTACATATTCAATTCAAATAACAAATGTGCAATAAAATGTAAATTTGCCACTGAAATGCATTGGGAACAGGTAGATTAAACATTAATCTAAGAAAACAATAATTTACCAATGGGTCCAACATGAACATACATAAATTCATTCTCTAAATAATGTAATAAATACATAAATAAGTATAGTGCAAATGCGAGAACTGATATTTTTTTAGAACAATTTAAATAAAAAGAATTTATAATTAAACCACAGATGTTTGTTTTTTCTGTATGTATGCAAGTCTGTACATTGGAAAGGAACAGTTTACTTTAACTACTTACACTCTCTATTCTAAGACAAATAGACCTGAGTTGCAACTGTACTTAACTTTACACGAATTCTCTCTCATAAAAATAGCCGATCTACAAGCTCACATCGCGCCGCATTGTGACACGTTGTGAGCTTGTAGATCTGCTATTTTTGGCTAATGTTATCCCCAGAATATGGATGCTGGATTTTCTTTTTTTTAATTAAAAGGAGGGGAAAAAAAAACATTTTACATAATCGTTAAACATACATTAATTAATTTGTTCAATAAATAAATTTGGAACAAATACATACAACAGATATAGTGCTTGTTCAAGAGAGGATACAAAGCACTTCCGGAACATTAAATAATCATTGAAAAACAGATGATTGTTTTTTTCTGCAAGTCTATGCATTTGAAAAGAACAACTTTAACATTCTATACAAGACAAGGCAACATTTAACAACCATTAAAGCGTGAGTGAGTCAGTCAGTCAGTCAGTCAGTCAGTCAGTCAGTCAGTCAGCCTGAGGCTTTCAGCCAGGCATTCTGAGTCAGTCAGTCAGTCAGTCTGTGGCTTTCAGTCAGGCAGTCAGTCAGCCAGCCAGCCAGATAGCCAGCCTCTGGCTTTCAGTCAGTCAGTGGGGGTTATTCTGCCGACAGTTGAATTTGGCAATAAGCATCATTGTAATGTTGTGTTCAGTCAGGCTCCGTCGGTACTGTGTAAGCAGCATAGTGTAATGTGAGAAAAGACTCAACATCCACTGAGGTAGCGGGGTGATGGAGGTACAATGATGCTAGTGGGGCAAGAGTGGGCATTCTGTCCTCCCTGGCAGCCCACCACTCCACAGGACTGACATACTCAGCATCACTCTAGTCCATGTGGACGTAACGATGTCATTCCTCAGCTGACACAAGGGTAAGGGCAGGGGCCACCTGGACATAGTCCTGAATGTTCTTTCTTAGACCAGCCAATTGCTTGGTAAAACACTGGGAGGGCTTTGAAGAGATCCATGCTGGGGTGTCTCTCCATCACAGCCTGCAGCTTTGCAGAGCAGTTAGCCATGGTCTTCTGGAAGAGCTGAGAGTAGGCATCATGCTCATTCTCATCCAGCTCCCCCAGCTGCTCTTTGGTCCCAGGATGCCAGTCTTCAGCCCCTGCACTGCAGCCGTATTCAAACATGTAGAGGTTGTCAAGTTGACCATGGATAGTGGCAGCACAAGGGTTGGATGTCTCCTGTTGAGGAGATGTGCCAGACATGTGATGTGTCTGGAGTTGGGGAACAGGCCATGAAGAATGATGTTGAAGGCTTTCTTCATGTAGCTTGCTGAGTCTGTGACAAAAGCCCACACGTCACTGAGGTTGATGTTGTAGCTGTTGAGGCAAGAGATGACTGCCTGTGACACAGTGTTGAAGTTGACTCTCTCAAGGAACACAATATCTGATGTCAGAGATGGCTCGCCAACGGGTTGCAGAAGAATTCCGAGGACACAGCGACCACAGGCATCTGTTGTCTCATCTAATAAAACATAGATGGCCTTTCACTCCACCGCACTCTTGATATCCTCCACATACTGAGGTAACAGCTCTAGCAGGTAGTCTGAGCGGAAGTGGGACAGAGCTGGAAGGGATCCTCCCTGCTTTGCAGCCAGTGTGGGAGCTTTCTCAAGGGGAATATCTGCCTCAACCAGTCTTAGTAAAACTCCAGCACAAACTCCTTCCTCTCAGCAGTAGATGGGGTCTTGGAGAGGCAGGCAGCCAGAGTTTGAGTCCTCGATCGTACTGGAAAACAAAGAAAGGTTCGATAATGTAAAATAAACACAGTATCATTGTACAGAAAATCAAATAATAATGCAAACCTACTGTAAGCTCACATATACAAGCCCCTCACAAATATCTGCCTTTCAGGTGTGTATTGTTGAGTGCTGGTCACAATGAAGCGCCTCTACCTCACTAATAACATAATACAGCTTTATTTTCTTTACAATTATCATACTAAACACATTACTGTCAATAGTAAGAACTGCAGTAGTGCACACATGAACCAAACTTCTCTGTCTTCATATTTGATTAAATGTTCTCACTACTCACAAAAATGTACATTACAGGTTGAGCATAATCATCCTGGCTGCTAGACTAGGTATATGTAACAAAACAAAGCAAACTGAAAACGAGTATTTTTGTAACCATCACTGGTTACAAAAAACATTCTCAATAGTCTTAGACTATTGAGAAGCAGTTGCAGTTGGGGAACAGGCCATGACCAGGGGTCTTCAAGAGGGGGTCCGGGATCCCTAGGGGATCCTCAGTGTTACTACAGAGGGGCCCAAATCTTTGCGTTACATTAACCACTTCAACCCTAGCATCCCTATTCTGAGGGGAACATTAGCAGAAAATAGCAGATCTACAAGCTCACAATGCACAACTTAACATGAATCCAACACATTAGTGCTGTCAAACAAGTCTATGAAGCTGTCTATGAAATATATGAAGATGTTTAACGTGCAACACAATTTTATACAATATGCAGTGAGGGGGTCCCTGCTTCATCTCTTAAGAGGTCCTTGGCCTGGAAAACATTGAAGACCCCTGGTCTACTATTCTCCTCTATGGGCTATATTTCTTAAGATAAGCACTAAAGCCGATTTACATAAAATAAAACTATTGTTTCTCTTTATAACGCTGCAGCTGTCGTCCCTCTGCCTTGCCTGGCCAGTGTTGCAAAAAATAAATAAAGTAATTTCATCAACTTACCAGTTACCAGTGAGCGTGGGTCTGAACACCGAGATAATATGAATGGAGATGGACGGAGCAGCAGAGTGATTGGAAGATTGCTTTGCGGCGATATCAAAGCGTGACGTTACGACCTCACCAAGATGGCGCGTAGCGAGGGGGTGGAGACTCGGCTCCGCCCCCTCCCTATCCGTAACTTTGTATAATAATGCATATGAATGATCGATAATTAAAAAACAGGTAATTTTCCGTTTTCCATTCATGTAGATGAAAGGCTAGAATTGAAAATCAAGCCAATTTTCGATTTTTGATTCTGGATTTCACATTGAATAATAGACTGAACGCAAGATACGGGCTTATAAAGTAATACTTGATATCTTGGCAAAAATTGTGTTTAACAAAAAAATAAAGTTAAAAAACGGGTCAATTTCCGTTTTCCATTCATGAGATGAAGCCAATTTCTTATTGTCGATTTTGGGACTTAAGAACGGATATAAACTGAACGGACAATTTCCGATTTTTGATTTTGGGATTTTATTTTGAAAATCAACTGAACGCTACGTACACGGATTCTCCTGGCACAACATCTTTTCAGATGAGGGAGGGTCTGACCGTGGCTAAATAATAGATTAGACATTTGGGGGTCCTTGACCTTGACATGAAAAGAAAGAACAACACAACACTGGCCTAAATATGTATATCAAATTGGGGATCCTTGATGAAAAAGGTTGAGAATGCAGTGTGTACCACTGGGCTGGTCTCTCTGCTGTAGCCTACTGACTCCTATTTGCCACGTCTCACTAAATGACGTCATCCTTTTAGCGTTGCCATGTCGGCTTATTATAAGCGACGTTGGGCTTATGTTTCTGCAAAGTTGCTTGTAAAAATTGGTAGTTGCGGGTATTGCGGTGTTTTGGGCTTGTTTCTAAAGTGTACTTGCTTATTTAGGCTTGCTTAAAAAAACAGTGCATTATTTAAACCAGTGGTTCTCAAATATTTGCATGAAAGTGTTTTGTGCCAGGAAGCATTTCTGTTGTTACAATGTTTCAACAATATTCCAAATTTAATATCCCACATTTTATTGCAAGAGTTTTTAAAACTAGCAGATTGGCTATTTTCAAACAGTCGACGCATATCAATTTATAAAGTGCTCATGTGATGTAGCCTCTTTTGGGCTTGTTTTCCTAGACCTGGTTCCTTATTTCTCTCACAGAACCTGGCAACACTGCATCCTTCCCTGGGCTTGACAGCGGCTTGTTGCAGTCAAACGTTGCAGACACAGACAAGACAAGCGCCCCCCTTCCCCCATTAGTCCTTAACGTTACTCAACGTGGTCATAATAACGCACGACATAGGTAGATATACGGACGTTTGGCTGCCGACAACACATAGTACAGCTGTCAACCTAGACTACAGCACGACGCGTTAGTTCCACCCCCCCCTTGTTTTGTTTCCAGTAGCCAGCTAGCTAATGTTAGCTATTTCCTGGTTGGAGTTGCAGCCATTTTGGGTTTTTGACTAAAGAAGAAGCTGGTAGGTTCAGGCTATCCCTGGTTCTGCTTTGGGACCGTGTTTTATTATTTGAAGCCAGGGGGAAATCTAAAGGACTTGACATTTTTACGAGCCGGCATCTGACCGCACGACGACGCCAAGATGAATCCCGAATAGTAAGTAAACGCTCATCGTTAATAATATCTCCACATCATCACGTTATCCATGTCCGACAACAGAACAGAGGCTAGCTTAGCTAACCGCTAGTTAGCTTTGTTTGCTATCAAATTAGCTTTAGCTGACTCACTTAACGCTAGCCGCCGCGGAGCTACAGGAGGCTAACGTCAGCTGACGTTAGCCTTCTGTCTGCCGGTGTCGCCAATATGACACAATCCCAGCCAGTGCCACCACACACATTCCTCACATTTCACCACGACTTAAGTGGCCTTTAATTGTGCTTAAAGTTGACTTAACGTTATGCTTGAGCTTTAACCAGTGATAGCCTGTGCCTCTGCACTGTTCATAGCCAGCTGTTAGTGGGACATTGACAGTGTCGCCCTTTAACCTCAAGTCTCGTTTTGATGTAATCATGACATGAAGTGTTTCTCGTTCAACTTAAAATGTGACCGTGAATCTCGATATAATGTTGACTTGTCAATGTTTGGGCCGTAGGTGTGATAATCATCTCCTGTAGTTTATGTTGGTTGGTGTTTCCTTTCTCACTTGACATAGCTTTAAGAGGAGCAGTAGTGGCATTCAGTTTCATCTTGGATCCTTTTCTTTTGTTTAGTTCCTACTGGACATATTGAAAAAAGGTCTATAGCTAGACAAAGTAGCTGGTGGTCACTGGCGTTATTTACTTGGGATTCCAATGTTTTTGCTATATAATTAGACCTACACTCTGGAACCTGTTGCTGATTGCCACAGTAGAGAGTGTGTTCCATTTACATCACACTAGCAACCAACCACCAGGGTTAATTGGACACAAACTAATGTATTGTGTTGATTTGTTTACATCCAGGTAGACTGGTGCTGTACATTTCATTGAAGTTCCTATGACTTTAGAGTCAAATAGAACAGTAACTTGTACAACAAACCACCCCCATCTCTAGATGTCTTAGTCATGTGTTGGTCACATGCCATATGACAAGCCTACTGTTTCACCACAGTAATGTTGAGTAACTCATTAGCTGTTGCCAAGGCTCCCTTTCTCTTTACTCTCCATTCACAGATTAAGTTGGGTCGAATTTCTCCCAGGTAGAATATGTCTCAGGTGGAATTGTGTGGATTAGGGTTGCACCTGTTGCATAGCCTTTAAAATAACTTTCTGAGCACCAATAGAATAACAATATGTTTTTTAAACTTGCTTGCTCTGATGAAGGCCTTGCACTGAAACGTGTCAGATTAAAAATGGTGAACTGAGACCTGTCTTGCGCATTTATTTTGGAATGCTGTTTTTTTCCACTTTGATTATTGTGGATTCTTTTGGACTTCAGAACCCAGGATGTGTTATGTCTCTTTTAACTATCTGAATCCTAGACATTATCCCTATTCTTGGGGGAACGTTTGCCATAAATAGACGATCCACACGCTGCAAAGCATTGTGAGCTTTGGTGTCTAGGGAAAAAAGAGCAGACCAAGTACAGAGCTGACCCCCGGTCCAGTTTAATAAGTATAGAGGGTTTAAGTTGCTCTTGGATTGTGACTCTTAAGTTGGAACATCTCACAACTCTATCTAAAGCCACCGGTTCTTAACCACTATGCTGAGTTTATAATTCAGCAAATTCTGCTATTGTCATGACTCTTTACACAATCTAGTAATACTAAATGGACTTCTTTAGCATAGCACTTGCATGTTCAGTGAGTCTCTACTACTTAAACTATGGCTGTACCTTCACCAGCAATTGGAAGTCAGAGACTTTGACCTCTTTATTGATAATAAAACATGTACATTTACATACATTGTCACACCATTATCAAAAGGGTAGACGCATAAAACCAGCGGCTTATTTCCATTGCGGTCCTTTCACATGTATGTGCAAATTATGTCGTGTTGCATGATATCATTTGTATGTGTGTAATTGCACTTGAGTTCACGCCCCCAAAGTTGCCAAAAGTGTCCTTGTGCATGCAAGTCCAAACACCCATAGGTGCAGGAAAATGTCCTTGTGGGAAAAGTGTGCAATAGGGGGTAGGGATTTGATACCTGAGAAATACAGGTGGGGGGGTCAGTGCAAAAGCATTCAGAAACAATATAAATTGTAAAACTATAAATAAGACACCAAGCTAGACAAAGAAACCATGCATTGCAATACATTTAGACCAAGTCTTCTAGACACAGACTGTGCTCTGCTTTAACCATCCTTTGGGGAAGATATAAAAGAATCATAGGAACCGTTACTCTTAAGGTCTGTAGGTAACCCATTCCATGCTACAGTTGATTTGATTCCATGCCTAGAGTTGATTTGATAAAGATGTTTTTGTTTTGGGCCAAGACTAATAAACATCAGTCTCCTTGACTGAGGAATGTCTTATTTACATGCGTTAGAGAATTTACAATGTAGGCATTTAGCAGGTGCTCTTATCAAGATACAAGATATCAATGGCATATGCATATTATAATTCCTTTTTATAATCTCTCTGTTGAATCGGAATACCATAGTCGATAGAAAGACAAAGCCGTGTTTGGGGAATGGTAGTAAATAGGCATTGGCAGCTTTTCTCCTCTTTTCTTTTCCTACTTTGGTACTTTCTCAGAATCCTCCTGAGCAATGTGTAGCCAGACTGGCTTGCACAGGGATGGCCATTGTCCAGGGCCATGGGCTTAACGAAGAGGGCATGACTGAATTTTATTACAATGGGAAAGGGGGGAAGATTGTGAATTCTTGGAGGCAGGAATCAACCCAGTCTCAGCTAACACTTGTGCACATTGACACTTTTTCCTCTGTCCACACCATTTTGGTGTACCAGACATTTGAGTGAGTGATGGACACAGCACCAATTCAGTTCTGTTTCTTTTGCCATAGACATAAACATTATTTTGGGGTCGTTAGACTGAAAGGGCTGAAATCTTAATAACTATTTCTTGCAGAGATCTGACATGTTTCTCATATGTGGAAAATGGCAGAGATTTTGTTGGGTGCGGTCTGCTTGCATTTTGAATTATGTTTGTGAGGAACTTCTTTGACACTGGTGCCCAATCCTAGTCTATTAGACAGTGTACAGTAACTGATGTGTGTTACTGGTACCTGGGTCTAGGTCATTCCAAATAAGAACAGTCTCTCCTTCCTGCGGCCTACCATTTCTGACTGAGTCTTGTACACATTGGTACAAATGTGACTGTACTCATATTTTTTCCTAACATAGGGGAGGTTTGAATGTTAGAAGATCGGAGTGGAGTTGGGAACTTGGGATAAAGGCTTTGTGTAATCCACAAGGGAAACTCGGTTTAGGCCTATGTTAATGTCTGTGTTTTAAACTTTTTGTGTACATGCTTCTCTGGCCCATGGATCAGGAATTCTGGATCATGGCCCAGTTATGGGCATATTTGTATCTTTGTTTATTAACCTATTTTTAAGTTGTGGACTTGCTGGACTACTCGTGGGAGCATTAGCATGTCACTCATATTCATCCAATCAGAACTGTAGGTGGACTTGGAATGGAATATAGGGTATTACACACTACTGCACCCTAAAATGTCGGTCTGTTGGTCAAACCAGTTGAGCCTTGGTTTGTGAGCCTTGCCTTGGAATGTGCCGTTAGAATGTAGAATGCAGTAATGTCAAGTATACTGTGAGTTGTAGTCAATGGGCTAAACATGTCAGAATGCTGCTATGATCCTTTTGATGTGCAGGTCAGTAGTAGGCACTAGGTAAGGCATATTTGAGCTCATATTTCAGGCAGCCCACACCTTTTCCTCCACATTTTGACTGTGTGTAACATGTACTGTGTACTGTGCTTACATGCATCTGTGGGTGTGCGCATTAACAGTTTGAGGCTGCGACATACTCATATCTGTAAGGTTATTCTAAATCCAGATCTTAAAATGAATACCAGCAAGCGTGACGCAATCATCAACAACCACTCGACCAGCTCATTAAACATACATCAGGCTGATAGGACCTCGGTAAATCATACCTTAGAGTGGCCATGGCTGAATGGGCAGAGAGGCCGCCTGGAAAACAGAAGGTCCCAGGTTCGATTCCCAGCCCTGGCGAGGTGTCCCTGAGCAAGACACATAACCCCTAACAGCTCCCCCCTGCACTCAAGCCTGACCACTTGGGCAGCAATCAGCTGGTTGAAGCTGAAAACGTAATTTCCCGTGCGGGGTCAAATGGGTCCAGTATTATACCTGCAGTGGAGTGATACTCATTCTGTAGAGCTAATATATTATTGCAAATAGGGTAACTTGCAACTGACTGTCTTCTTCGCGATTATTCTATAACCTTTTTGATTAATTGAATAACAGAGAAGCACGTTTTCTTTGTGTATAAATGTTTTTAATAAACATTAAGTACAGTATATTTATTTCTAAGTACATTCACACATTTAACCCATCCTAATCCTAACCGTAAAGAGCAGTGGGCAGCCATTCTCTGGCAACCAGGGACCAGTTACAGGAGCATCCAACTGTATGTGATGTGTTTTGATAAACATGGGCAGATCAAACTCCACACAGAAAGGCCATAGTTGGGTCGAACCCATGATCTTATTGAAGCGATGCAACACTAACCACTCACCCACCATAGCACTGCAGTTGCATGTGGAAGGCAATATTTCGTTTTACATTTTTTTCTCCTAATCCTTTCGCCTATTCCTCCTACTTCTGTTGGTTTCATACAACTAATCACATGAGCTCCTGGCCTCTGCAACTGACCTGTACTTCCCTTGTGGAAATGTTGCTGAGCTCAGCACAGCATTCTCATTGTCCTGAAAGTTGCAGTTGCAAAAAAAAAGAGATGAGAGAGAGATATATATATATATATATATATATATATATATATACATACACACACACACACGCACACGCACACGCACACGCACACACTCATTCATTCATATATTCTTCACCAGCAACCATATCCAAGTCGCACTATGATGAATGTTTTCAGGCAGCTAGCTAGCTGAATCAGGTGTGCTTGTGTGGTTATGTTCTTTTTTTCTCGTTATACTATTCATTTTTGTGTCTTATATGATCTGCATTTTTTAGAACACTCACCTACAAGTAAGCATTGCAACCAGTGTTTGCTTTGTGGGTAACTAACTACTGCTTTAAAAAAAATACATTTGAAATGTCTCATATACAGACAGAGCAAAAGAGGGGAAGGTGGGGGGGGTAGATTTTACACCTTTTAGCTGGCATTCTAACCCTAACCCAGAGAGACGACTGAAGAAGGGCTTCAGTCAGTGTTTTGGTCAGGGATATATTGATTGATCGATATATTGATATATTAAATGTTCTGTAACTGCTAGGCATCTATGCCATGCAACCTTGACAAACTGTAAACTGAAAGTTGAAGTGTCAGGACAGACTTGTCTTGTGACTTGGGACCTAAAGTGCAGGTAAGAGAGGGTTCCTCTCTTACTGTGACTTGTCCGACAGGACTTCCATGAGTTTAACCAACACTGACATGAATGATTCACACAGAGAAACACATTCCTCCCTGCTATGCATGACAACCACTACAACAAATATACTAAGATACAGAATCCAAATAGATGAAAACCATTTTGGGGTACTACTGTAACCATAGTTTTCACAATTCAATTTTAGAAGAACCTGTGAAAAAGCCTTTTATGGGTCAAGTATTATGTAAACTTCATTTATTGGTCTAACTGATGTCTCTCTCTCTCCACAGTGACTATTTATTCAAGCTGCTCCTCATTGGTGACTCTGGCGTTGGAAAATCTTGCCTTCTACTCCGATTTGCAGTAAGTCTGGCTATAACACAGCAGAATGTACTATGTACTTTATTATCTTGTTTATTTCTTAAACAAATGAGCCCTCTGGTTATTGGTCATTGATTGGCCTGCTTAGATAGAGATTTCATGAAAGAAAGATAATATTGACCGGTGTCACTGATGAGCCGTTGACTCTCAAAGGAAGTGAAGGCAAGCAGGAAATAGGATGTCAGAGCAATGTTTTACATGCTGGTTCTCTCTTCCTGTCCTCTCTCCCACCCCCAGGATGACACGTACACAGAAAGCTACATTAGCACTATCGGTGTGGACTTCAAAATACGAACCATAGAATTAGATGGAAAGACCATCAAACTTCAGATCGTAAGTAAACACACACACAACACACTTTTTCACTTTGTGTGTTTGGCTTTGCTTTATTCCAGTGGCAGTTTGCTTATGGATAGATTTTAGTAAGTGGACAATAATAACATGTAATAAACATGTTATTATTTTAGCATTAACATTACAAACGGTAACCTACTGCCAAACTTCTATTAAAGCTGTCATGTTGAGTACTCTGGCTTTATTATTGTGCACTTGGAATACATAATCATTTAACTAGAATAATCAGTCAAAATATGATTAAAATTTCCCCTTGTTTCTGGTGGCTAACTTGCATTGTAGGTGAGGGATTCCAAATATCGTAATAGTACGTTGATTTTGAAGCCGATGTGGTTTGTTCACTATTCATTTGTGCAAGTGTTTCTCTCTGCTTTGTGCTGCACGTTCAAAGTACATCTATCTGAACAAACGACTGTTTCTCATGTTTGTAGTGGGACACAGCGGGTCAGGAGAGGTTTCGTACGATCACATCCAGCTACTACAGAGGCGCTCACGGTATCATCGTAGTGTACGATGTCACAGACCAGGTCAGTTCAGCACCAACATCATCACATTGCCTGCTTATCTAAAGACTTTTCAGATAAATGCATTCTATGCAATGCATGAAAAATGCAATGATAATGTAACTTAAAAATATTATTTAATACTATTTAAATACTGCCTGCAAGATTTGCGCTGGAACCTGCGGGTACTGCGGGATCCTGCTGCCGTTGCAGGGCTCTACTCTCGGCGTTGAGTCCTGTGAAATATCCTGCAGTGTGTCGGCGATCAATCGTATAGTGTGAAAACCACAACGATATATGACAGACGATTTCAAGAAAGAGACTTGTGTAGTGTGAAATGCTCGATCAGATGACTCCCTGACCACTTTAAAAGTCCTACAGTGTGTACCTGCCCTAAGTCAGTGGGTTAAACATGCCAGCTCACCAGTATGCTTCTTTAACACATTGAGTGCCAATCGCGTCGATCTACGCGAACCTAAATAATTGCGCAGCGTGCCAGTCGCGTAGATCTACGCGAAGTGGTCTTTTTTTTTTCTTTTTTTTTTACTTGCAGGTTCACATTTCATTGTAGGCCTCGTTCGCCACGACACATTTCATTGTAGCACCACCGGAAACTGAATTATCGGTATCCAGAGATTTTCGAGCCCATCCGCAACATAAACCGCTGTAGCTTCAAGATGGCGGATCGCCGATCGAAACGGTCTTCGCTGGGCGTCTCACACAGCTACCCTGTGTTTACAAACAGTTGAACGTGCGAGTTTAACGGATTTAGCGAGGTCTGTGGCGACGTGAAAAAAACAACAATAACACGCTGGCACTGGTGAGTACATTATGATATTAAACTCTGGCGTGGAATGTGTTAAGACATGACATGTTTTCTAAATGTTTCTGCATCCACTTTGTCTCAGGAGTCTTTCAACAATGTCAAACAATGGCTACAAGAAATCGACCGCTATGCCAGTGAAAATGTCAACAAGCTGTTGGTGGGGAATAAATGTGACCTGACAACAAAGAAGGTGGTGGATTACACAACAGCTAAGGTAAAGGCCCTGGGCAGGTTGGCCCAGAGAAGTGCCTTGTCTATACACAGTAAAATCTGGAGCTGGTCCTAGTCCATTTTTACACTTTCAGAGATAAATTAACACACTTCCACTTCAGCCCAGCTTAACTTTATCCTGCTTCGTCTGACCCAACCCTGGCTCTTCTCTCCTCTACTCCTTCTCACCACTACAATACTCTCCCCTCCGTTCTAGCAGACTTGTCTTAGTTAGACAACACCCACTCACTTTACCTCTTCCTCTCCTCAGGAGTTTGCAGACTCTCTGGGCATCCCGTTCTTGGAAACCAGTGCCAAGAATGCCACCAATGTGGAGCAGGCCTTCATGACCATGGCTGCTGAGATCAAGAAGAGGATGGGCCCCGGGGCCACGGCAGGTGGCAACGAGAAGTCCAATGTTAAGATCACCCCTGGAACCACCGTCAAGCCTTCTTCCGGAGGTTGCTGCTGAACACTCAGACCCCCGCATAGGCTCATCAACTTTAACCCTTTTTGAGGACCGATCAGCCTCTCCACCTCAAGCACTCTCATCTCCAACCCCTCCCAAACAAAGGCCCAACTGCAGAGGAGAGAGAGACAGAAGAGAGGGGAGAAAGTGATACTGAACATGTATGTATGTGAGTGTGTTAGTAAAACAAGAAAAAAACAACCAATAAAATGAAGTTGCCTGTATTTGTACTGTACATACTGTAGCCACACTACCAAAACAATAGAAAAAAAAACATGGCTCCTTCCTCTCTGGTTTCCCTGGTAATTGATCACAAAAGAATATGATCACGTCATTCATTAACTCCGCCCTCTATCTATCTGGAGGTCTTGCAGTGTCTCACACCATAATGCCCCGCCCCCAAAAGAACTTGCTCAGAGACAGTGGATTTAGATTGGTTCCCCTTGTTAAACAGTCCTGTATGCAGGTGAATGAGAACTGTGTGCGTGCGTGTGTGTGTGTGTGTGTGTGTGGTGTGAAGATGTGTCTATTTCACTGCATTCCTACAGCAGGGTTGATATATGACCTGAATTTGTTATGTTTGTATGTACGTACCACTTTTATTTGGGTTTTTATTTAGATTTTGTTTCCCTGTTCCTTAAGGGTTAGTTTTGCTGTTTGTATCAGCATGTCTAGGTCTGTCCCATTTTTATTTTATTTCTTATTTTTTTATTTCTTTTTCTTGCCAACTCCTGCACAACAGTGTCACTGTCCAGCATCAAAATAGTGGAAAAAAATATATATGTACATATACATTATGTATATATATAAATATATAAATGTAAAATCTGATTTGTCTGTTATGTAGTGATCTCAATTCATTATCGGGGTCTTAGTCTTATTTCTGCATTCAATTTGTGGCTGAAGACAACTGTCAGTTTGTTGCGGAACATGTAACATTTAAACTGAAAAAAATAAATATTGTACTACCAGACCTATGAACCAGAAAGACCAGTCTGCAATTCTTGGTGAGATACGTGAAAGAAAACATTTTTATTTATTCTACATTTATATGGCAATTGTACTGTGCCAGTATCTTACAGTATAGTCTGTATGACAATTGGCCAGTATGCTTGTGTAATCTCAGTACAGAATTGCGCATATATATTTGCAAACACTATGTTCTCTTTTTTTTTCATAATAAAGGTGTTTGAATTCAGCTTAAAATGAATCCTGGGACTGTTTCTCCACTGCTGTTTGCCCAGTTCAATGTTTGCTATATGGATGAGCATACAATGAGAACAGAAGTCTTATGTGGTCATGTTGTACTGAATGAGAAGGTCAAACATAATAATATCCTAACGCCACCCATTTTGCAGTTCAATCTGTAGTGTCACCCTGAAACCCTGAGTTCATGTGCCAGTCAGTAGAATATCACAGGCGATTATGTGAATCTCCAGCCTATGAACGTAAAGAAAGTGATTAGTAATAGTTATCTGGTATTGGAAACAGAAGTATAAAACATAACTGATAATATATACAGTACACACACAGTATATATAAATTGGGATTAATCAGCATTCGTAAATATGCCCATTGTTGCTGTATATTGTGGGAATGGAAATTTTATTTCTTGAAGGCCACTGGCCTGGCCTACTTGGGGTCCAAGCAAGTTGGGAAAGATGTAAGTCGGTAACGATGAAAGTTGGGAATGCCCTACTCAGAAAAAACATCACGCTTCAAAACAAGACCGATGAAAACAACGAATATGAAATGCAAACACTGCTACATCAGATGAAGGAATTTAAATGAATAAAAAACAAAAGAAATGCCCATCACAGCTTTACACAAACTAACTGCAAAGAGAAAATTCCTTACACTTACTCAAAGGCCACCTAGCCCAGGTTTTAAGCTACACTGGACAAGAAAGTTTTAAAACAACGTTTTATTTTATCTCCGAGATGGAGTGGCTTTTCTTTCCTGGTAATTCCTGCCTATAAGATCTGTGTTACTGTTGACAAGACAAGGCTCCTGGGCAAACCGTCAGGAATCTCCCCTCTCAGCACTTCTCCTGATTGCAGCTCTAGTCTTTTCAATGGTGAAAAGTCATTCCCACTCCAATCAGAATGACAGAGTGGCTCTCCATCATGAACTGAAAATCGATAATTATAATTAAAAACAAAATCTCCACAAAAAGCACAATCCCTTATCAACATTATCCTCTATTCCACTCTAATGTACCTAGGTCACAACCATAACCATTCTCTTTCATATATTGTCCCTATTCTTCTTATACTTCACCCCTTCATCTGATCTCATAAGATCACACAAAAGACAGAGCTTATACAAAAGATTCCCCTTGTTCAAGGTTGCTCGAAAATCCCCCAAGTATAAAATGTAAATGCTCTAGGACCTAGAGAGCCAACTGTTGTGTGCAGTACACGGTGTACTGTACACCCATACCACAGCCACATCCCCCCATCCTGTGTGCTAGCATCTACAACATGACCATTCCTTATCTGGTACTCAGTTCTGTTCAAGCATCATGCTGTTGTGCGATGAAGTATAAATTGAGCTTCAGTCATCTTCTGAGTGGACAAATACAAATCCATCCTACTCTCTTCAGCCGAAACATCAACTTCATGAAACACATTTTCTCCATGGACATACTAGACTAACATATTGGGCATCTGAAAATAGAATTAAATACAGTAGACTGTATTAGACAATCTTAGTCCATTCTCCCATGCCTACTCTCTTGTACTGTCCCCTTCCTTAGATATTCTTAATCATGCTGCCAGGGCTTTCCGCTTTTGTGCCTTAATTAGCATGCTTGACAGTACAGAATGCAGGAAAGCAAAGTAGAATGTGGGGTTGAGATTTGGTCAGGAGGTGGCGATTGTGTGAGAAATCATCTGTTTTGAATGAATACCTGACCACGGCATGTGATTGGATACCACTGATCTATAGGGATCTGTAGGACTGAACAAGACAAGCCTTTGAAAGATAATTTGTTTAAGCTTGTTTGAAAATGCTTTGAACAGGTTTAGTTGCACCATTAGAACTATTTGTGAAGTACAAGAGGTACAGTGTCTTGTGTTGACCTGACCTGTATTTCTGAAAGGATTTGTGCTTCCACTTCCATTTTCTCTTCTGGGTTGGACTTTAGACTGTTGCTACAGTAGTAGTGTCACATAAGACAATTAAGCCAACTGGTTTATTCTGTCAATTCTGCCACACTCTTGTGAAATGTCAAATGTGTGGCAGCAAAGTCTACCCTTCCTGGGTGGGGCTAAAATTGTATGCCACACACATCCCAGATCATTGGATACCATCTTAGCTCTTTTAAAATACCATTGTGCTTGGCACCACAGACTTATCTCCTGTGGTCATACAGTAATCTTCCTATCTAATCTATCTAAAGTTGCCCAGCCGATTGATTGATTGAATAAGGGTGAATACATTTGATAAGAAGAGGAACATCAGACTGGGCTAGGATGTGATATAGTAATGCCACTCTGTTCCACTTGGGGGCACCATAACTACATCAAGAACACCAGAGGGCAGACACAGAATCAACAGGAAGTCAGTTTTAGCTGTCACACTTAAACCAAAGAGGTTTGCCTGAACCACCTCCATGACCTAAACCAGTATTTTCCAACTCATGTCCTGAGGATTTAAGACTTCTACTTGTTTTCCATTCTCTCAGGAACTTTAAAGCTGCATTGTGTGATATTTTTGATTACATGGCTTAGCACAATACCTGGAAATAATATGCAATGTATGA
>NC_139950.1:26065831-26078331 GCF_963454915.1 Gymnoscopelus microlampas
TGAATTAAATTAATTAGAGTAAGCTTCAGAAGGTCACTACTCCACCTATATTTAGTCGTACCACAATGATAACCACCACAAGGAAGGAGATGAGAGCACAGCGGCTTACTGTAAGCCTGTGCTGTTTACATTTCTGACTAATAAAGTATTCAATCATTCAATCAATCAATCAATCAAAACCAAGTTGGTCTCGTAGCTACTGTAGAATACCATTGTTCTTGATATCCAGCCATTAAAAAAACATTGTAAGATGCTCCTGCTATGTTAAAAACATTTAATCCTCGCCATTGTTAACCACTTAAGCCCTATATACTTAATTACCTGGAGCCCCGAGGGATCTTTTTCCCTCTACACCAAATATCTTCACTAAAAATAGCAGATCTACAAGCTCACAATATTGCAATGGGATAGATACACTGTGAGCTTGTAGATCTGCTGTTTTTGCTGAATCTTAACCCCAGGATATGGCTCAAGTGGTTTAAAATTCCTTTCCTGTACCCACTCATTTTCTTGACTGTTTTGAGATACCTTGTTATTTGCTTCAGTAATGCCTATATGACCTGTGAGTATGTAAAAAAAATATCCAATAAACATAACGTTTTAAAAAAAAGAATTCCTTTCCTGTGTTAAACATTAAAAACATTGTTAAGATACTGTAGCTCCTATTCTGCTCTCTCTGTCTTGTCCGGACATTTGCATCACCTTTAGTGCTGCTTGTGAAGCACTTTAGTTTGAAAACATGTACTAAACATGTATTTTCAACTGGCAAGTGTTGAAAATACAATGTTGTTGAGTGACACTTGTGAAAAGGTCCGTGCGACTAGGTATAACTAATAATAAATAATAAATTATCATTATTAAGTCATTATAATTTAGAACAATTGTAAATTAATGGTGTTATTGTGTGTTAATCAGAGACACAGAGAGACGGAGGGCAGCAGACCTAGAGAGACAGAGAGAGAGCGAGATAAAAAGCAGGAGAGCGAGAGAGAGAGCAGTAGACAGAGAGAGTGAGAACAGTAGACAGAGACATAGAAAGCAGTAGACATACAGAGAGAGAGAGAGAGAGAGAGAGAGAGAGAAGGAGAGCAGTAGACAGAGTGAGTGAGAGAGCAGTGGCCAGAGAGCAAGAGCAATAGAGACAGCAGGAGAGCAGTAGACATTGAGAGAGAGAGAGAGCTGAGAGCAAGAATAAAAGAGAATGTGAGAGCTAGACCCAGAGAGAGAGAGAGAGAAGAGAGAGAGAGAGAGATCTCTGTGTACTATAAATAGAGAAGAGAGAAGTAGCCGTAATGATAGCATCCATCGCCGCACAATAATCCCCACATGCAGTAGCACTGTGCTAGTGGCTCCATTTGCGTTAACACTGGCTCAGGTGGACCCTTCAGAAGGCTTATCCCACTACTGTCTGACTTCTACGTATTCATACCGGTTTTCAAGTGGAAAACGCAGCACTTGAAAATGGGTTATTTTTCATCAACCAAAACTGTCATACAACAAAGTAAAAAATCTAGCTTCGCACTATAACCTCTAACCCTCACACATCTTTCTCGGGCGTAAATACGGTGTATCAGCACCCCCTGTGAATAGTACCGTATACATGTAACCCTGCACCATATGGGAGCTGCACTGTAAAATACTGCGTGTTCATTTAACTCTGGAGAGAGTGTATAGAAATGGGACCGGGCCGCTCAGGGTCCCAGGGTTATTTTACTGTGTGAGGTTTCACAATGGCCCGCACTGATAAAGTTGTAATTCATGCATGGGGAGGAGGGGAGGGCCGGTACATGCTGTTCTCTCCCAGTAGACTATCACACGCCAAACTCCCATACGCACAATAAAATCTGCAGTGTTTGTTTAACTCAGAGAGTGTACAAATGTAACCAAATGGACTCGTAAGGGTCCATTTGGTTACATTTGTACGCTCTCTGAGTTACAAATGGATAAATGAACACTGAGACTTTTTCTGTGTAAGGAAAGCATAGCGGAGAAATTGTTTTTTACTGTAGTTTTTTGCTTTTTTGCCTTGTCATAGCAAACGTTCAGACCTCGCAGAAGGCCACTGAAGAGGTGTCTCAGCAACGTGTCGGGATAACTTGGTTCAACAACGCAAATGCACATATTTCAATAAAGTCACTCGCAACTGCAATGAGTGTCTGGCTCATGCATGCGCATGTGGCGGGTTGCTGCATTCAGGCCATCTGCAGCATGCAGCAGCTTTTTGCAGCTGTAGGTTAGAGGCCAGCCCAGAAGTGCAGTATTATTATCCGCCTTGTCCATCCTAGAAAGGCGCTTTAATTAACATAAGGCTGGGGGTTGGGGTGGCGCCTTGTGTGTGCGCCGCGGTGTGTGTGTGTGTGTGTGTGTGTGTGTGTGTGTGTGTGTGTGTATGGCGTTGCAATATTTTGTGTGCATTTTAGAGAGAGCAGGATGAACAGTCCAGTACAGCACTGAAACAGGTCATATATACTGCGTGTGAGTGTGCGTGTGTGCACGTGTGTGTGTGTGTGTGTGTGTGCGCGTGTGTGTGCGTTGCAGTGCACACCGACATAGCCCCACCCCTTCAGGCACTGACCTCCTTTTTATTATTACTCACACAGGAAGCACCTTTTCTGCCTCTCTCTCTCTCTCTCTCTCTCTCTCTCTCTCTCTCTCTCTCTCTCTGTCTTTTGTGTGTGCCTCTCTCTCTCTCTCTCACACGGTCTATATGTCACTCTCTCGTTCTCTCTCTCTCTCTATCCCTCTTTCTTCTCTCTCTCTGTTCCTTCCTGCTCACTTTGTTCCAATTTCTCCTACAGCTCAGGCTGAACCCGAGCATCAACGACTGTGTTACTGTGTGCTTATGTTCGAGTGTGTGTGTGTGTAGTGTGTAGTGTGTAGTGTGTCGTGTGTAGTGCGTGCGTGCGTGCGTGCGTGCGTGCGTGCGTGCGTGCGTGCGTGCGTGCGTGCGTGCGTGCGTGCGTGCGTGCGTGCGTGCGTGCATACGAGCGTGCGTGCGTGTGTGTGTGCGTGTTTGTAGGTGCATGTATGTGCGCTCAATGCAATGCATCAAAAATGATCACAGCACACACATGCATGCACACACACACACACACACACACACACACACACACACACACACACACACACACTCTGGTCCCTCCAAGCGATCAGAGCATCCAGTATAGAACAGAATGTACAGACTGCAGATATTCTCCACGCAGCCTTTCTAATATGCTGTGGCTATTGATTCTCCACATACAGTAACATATTATATGCACATGTATGTACATCATCAGTCCTATAGGATCCAGTGTCTCTCGCCAACATCACCTAAAAATGATCTGTCTGTCTGGATCAGGGGTCTTCAACAGGGGGT
Source organism: Gymnoscopelus microlampas (assembly GCF_963454915.1). Lineage (NCBI taxonomy): Eukaryota > Metazoa > Chordata > Actinopteri > Myctophiformes > Myctophidae > Gymnoscopelus > Gymnoscopelus microlampas. The sequence goes on from NC_139950.1 coordinate 26,069,190, forward strand.
CCGGCCGCCGCGGCCGGGACCCCTAGGGGGTCCTCAGAGTTACTACAGGGGGGGCCGCCAAATCTTTGTGTGATAGGATTTTTCTATTTACAGTACATCAACCACTTGAACCCTAGCATCCCTTTTCTGAGGAGAACTTTAGCCAAAAATAGCAGATCTACAAGCAAAGAGGCTTGTAGATTTTTGGCAAAGAGGTTTGGTGTAGAGGGAAAAAAGAGCAGACCAAGTAAAAAAAAAGAAGTTTGATCTGAAACACAATTTCATACAATATGTAGCCTTGGCCTGAAAAACGTTGATCTAGACCCCTGGTCTAGATCACTGGTTCTCAACCTTTTCGGGATCGGGGCCCACTTGAAAATGTCATAAGCTGTCGTGGCCCACCCATCTGACCACAGTAAGCAAGTGAGTTTTCAAATAATTGTAGTGGAGTAAAAGTACAATATTTGCCTTTGAGATGTAGTGGAGTAGAAGTAAAAGTACTGAAAATTGTAAATACGCAAGTAAAGTAAAAATACCTCAAATGTTTACTTAAGTACAGTACTTGAGTAAATGTACTTAGTTACTTTACACCAATGCAATTATTTGGGGCCCCACTTGCAAGACCCTCGCGCGAGCCCAGGCCCACAGGTTGAGAACCACTGGTCCAGATGTCAGTTTGATGTTTTTCCGATGTCGTTCTGTGTGTCTGAATCTACACCGAAATAAGTCGTAGAAAGAACCCGACGAAGGTTCTCCACTTGGCAAAAATGTTCCCTAAAAAGTCGGTCAGTCGTATTTTCGAATGTGCGATCGGGAGTGTTTATGATTTTTTCTCGCAAGGCATTTTCAGTAGCAGTAAAAATAGATCACACACACATTACTGTACTCTGTCACTGCCTCATCCACTAATGACTATAGACGCATTGTGCTGAGTTCAGACAAGACAAAACAAGTCCTGAAGATCTGGAACACATACTGTACCGTACGAAGGCCTGCGAGCGTGCACTGCACGCGCACACACACACACACACACACACACACACACACACACACACACACACACACACACACACACACACACACACACACACACACACACACACACACAGGAGGATCTTGTGTCAGAAGAGTCGAGTTTGCAGAACGGCAGTATTAATAATGGATAGACACACCTTCAGAGATGGAGGGAATAAAAAAGAGAGAGGGATGTATAGATGCACTGGTGGAGAAATTAATGGATTGATGAATAGATATGGATACATATAGTACTGATAGGAGAAGAATTGATTGACGGATTAAGAGAGTGAGTGAGTGAGGTAAACAGAAAGAGAGGAGGGGAGAGAGGAACAGTGGGAGAAAGTGAGAGCAGGGGGGGCTAAGAAATGAGAAAGTGGGGGACAGAGAAATATGGCTTAATGGTCGAGACCTTGACTATGTAAACGCCGGTTCATACTTTGTCACACGACTGTGAGTCTGATGACAAAATGACATATTTTTCCAGTTGAAAACAGCACTTTTGTTGGCAGACATGGTCGTTTGACAAAGTGTAAATTAGCCTCAAGGCTCCTATACAGAATGAACCCACACAACCCACACAACACAGCACAATGAAAGGGGATTTAGCACTAAGTGTTGACATATACGATACCGTTGACCTGTATTCAGTTTGAGGGTTGGCAACCTACTAACTCTCAAAGAGACAGACAGTAGGAAAGCTGAGAGAGAGAGAGAGAGACGGTGTAGGAGTGACAGACATTAGGAAAGCTGAGAGTGAGACAGTGTAGGAGAGACAGACAGAAGGAAAGCTGAGAGGGAGCCCATGTAGGAGAGACAGACAGTAGGAAATCTGAGAGAGAGACAGTGTAGGAGAGACAGACAGAAGGAAAGCTGAGAGGTAGACAGTGTAGGAGAGACAGACAGTAAGAAACCTGAGAGGGAGAGAGTGTAGGATAGACAGACCGTAAGAAAGCTAAGAGAGAATGTTCTAGTCTAAAAGAATGCAATAAATAAAAGATTAAAATGATAAGTAAAATATGATATAATGTGGACCACCACATACTTCTGCAAATGTTTTGGTCACCTTTTACACTTTTGTTTCTTTTTTGAAAGTCTATTCTATTATGTTTTATAGAAGTGTTTCCCAAGCACTGGATCGCAACTGGGGACAGATTAGTATGGGTCGTGACTGAGTAAATATCACCTTTTTGAATGAAATGAAAAATATCATTATTATTATAATTTTAAAAGAATTTCAAGAAATAGTGAAAATAGTCGATCTACAAGCTCACAGCGGAGATTCCAGTGGTGACTTCTGATGTAAACTGGTGCTCGTATAGGAGGAGGCCGGTGAAGCAGTGAGTCACTGCACACACAGAGAGGATGTTACGTTTATACCTCATACACCGTAAACAACACAGACATTATATCCTCACTGTCGGGTGGACGGTGACAATCGTTTTGAGCTTGTAAATCTGCAATTTTCACAATGTTTTAAATAGGGCTTACGTGATCAATTCATAATGTATTTTTTTGTAAGTTAGGATCCCGAGGAGACACCAAACATATCTTTTGGGTTCTCGGCTGAAAAAGATTGGGAATGTTTTATAGCCACCTCTGGCTATAACAACATACTCTGACAGAAACCTCTTATCTCCTTTTTATGTTTTTTTCCCCCGTAAATGAATGCCCTACTCCACTTTGTCATACTACAGTGTCACACAAAAGTAGAAAAAAGTTGCAGGTCTACAAGCTTGTAAATCTGCTATTTTTTGCAGTTTTTGAATTTGAATCCTGAAACAAAACAGTTTTGGGCGTATGAGGTTTCCACCCGACAGTGACGATATATTGCCTGTGTTGTTGACGGTGTATGAGGTATAAACGTAACATCCTCTCTCTGTGTGCTGTGACTCACTGCTTCACCGGCATCCTCCTACCAGCGCCTTTTACATCAGAACTCACCACTGGAATCCCCCCTCCCACACTCTTTCCTTCCACTGAGTATGTGTGTGTGTGTGTGTGTGTGTGTGTGTGTGTGTGTGTGTGTGTGTGTGTGTGTGTGTGTGTGTGTGTGTGTGTGTGTGTGTGTGTGTGTGTGTGTGTGTGTGTGTGTGTGTGTGTGTGTGTGTGTGTGTACTGTGTACAACACCTTCCTTCCCACTCATGTCTGTGACTTTCAGTATGTCTGCGTACAGTAAGTGTCTGTGTGTCAACATGTGCCATGCTATCACGGTGTGGATTACTGGAATTGTGTGTGGATTTGCGTTTACATGTGTGTGCATGTACATGTGTCTTTCTCCGTGTGTGTGTGTGTGCGTGTGTGCGTGTGCGTGTGTGCGTGTGTGTGTGTGTGTGTGTGTGTGTGTGTGTGTGAGAGAGACAGACTGTTAGACACATAGACACAGGAGGAAGTGGAGGAACCCAAACATTCCGCTGCTTGAGTGCTGTTGAATTTAAACGGTGTGCTCCACTGCTGAACATAATGTCCAGCCCTAATTAATAACATACCTCATCATGGACAGTGGGAAACAGCCGTGGAGGAAAATGGTTACGCGTACCTTAAGGAAGTTGGCATTAACGTTAATATTAATCGTTGTTGAGACTACAGGGAAGTCTGCGGCCAAAATATCGGTCCAATCAACCGTTTTTTTTATTTGCTCGTGGAACTGTGTATGGCAGGTGTGAAGGAGAAGACCCTGAGTTGACCACTAAGAAACATAACTCATTTACACTGTCTTATTCCCGTTTTAATAATAGTTTAAAATAATATCTTTAAATTATTATTAGTGGGAAGGGGGCAAATATTGCATATTCACTCTGATGAATTTATATTTTGTAAATGACCGCAAAATATTTCAAGTATTAAGTAAACACATAATAAACATAATAATAAAATGTAATAATAGTAATAATTAATATATAATAATTAAAAAGTACCTGTACAACAAAAAACTATTGGGAATTTTGGCTTAAGGGTCGTACTAGAGGAAAGGTCACCAAAATCCACAAAAAAATCACAAACTGAGAGTGTGTGAATGTGTTTGAATGTATTTTCTGATCTGAACTTGGACCATTACCAGGCCATCCCTGATACTGGGATATTTTGTGTCAATGGTAAGTTTATGGAGTAATGACTATATTGCTTGTTGTGTGGCGCTGGGTTAGCTTGGCCGCCCGTCAAGCGGCTGATATCAGTGTCAGTGTAGCAGATTACTGTTTCGGTCTGTGACTGAATGACAGTGTGGGTGTACAGTGTAATTTAGGTGTTTTGCAAGTTGGTGGGGTGGGGGGGGGGGTGTATCGCACACACACAGGTGTGTGAGAAGGGACATTACTTTCTCATTCTCACACCGATATACACAGTGACAAATAACATTTTTAATAGTAGCTCAGTATGATATAATAGGCTCTGTGTGTGTGTGTGTGTGTGTGTGTGTGTGTGTGTGTGTGTGTGTGTGTGTGTGTGTGTGTGTGTGTGTGTGTGTGTGTGTGTGTGTGTGTGTGTGCGTGCGTGCGTGCGTGCGTGCGTGCGTGCGTGCGTGCGTGCGTGCGTGCGTGCGTGCGTGTGCGTGTGCGTGCGTGTGACTGTGTACACTCAGTGTAGTTGGGCTGTTGGCTGTCTGACTGTTCTGCGGGCTGTGTTGTTTAATAATTCATGTAGAGGACAGTGAACGAATCCCTCAGCTTCACTGGCTAGCACGGAGGCAAGTGGCGCGCGCGCGTGCGTGCGTGCGTGCGTGCGTGCGTGCGTGCGTGTGTGTGTGTGTGTGTGTGTGTTTTTGTGCATTTATGTATATTTTCAAATATGACTATGTATTTGTATGCATTAGATAAGTGGTTAAATCAAATAAAGTTACGTTAAAATGGTAAATGGTGCATAATTACTGTACAGGATATTGCGCCTTTATTCAAAACGCTTTACAATGTGCATTACGTTCACACACAGACGGCAGAGGAAACCATGCAAGGCACCAACCTGCTTATTGGGAGCAGTTAGGGGTTTCTGTAAGTGTCTTGCTCAAGGACACTTTGAAACTAACTCAGGGGAAGCCGAGTTAACTGTTCTTTTATTGAAGTTTAACATCATAATGTTTTAGATTTTATCGATTTTATTATTTCAAGATTTTGCATCAAACGCAAAAATCTGTCATCGGCTGTGCTCTGCACCGAGTGCCGCGCTATGAGCTTGTAGATCTGCTATTTTTGAAAATTCCTGGCACAAAATACTTTTGAGATGGGTGGTCCGCAGCCAAATACATATCATTTTAGGGGTCCTTGACATGAAAAAGTTTGAGAACCACTGCTGTGCTATATGTGTTGGTTTGTTAAGTGTGCGCTTCTGTGTCTGTTGTCATGTGTTTGTGCTCAGCTGTGGACAAGGGTATCATGTTTCTTTGTTGGTTTGCGTTGTTGTGCTTGTTGGGTCATGGAGTGCTTGGCTAAATTGGACTGACTGTGAGAGATTCTGACTTAAATGGACTGAGGTCTTCTGTGCATGTAGGTCGCATATTTGCATCCTTGCTTTTCATAATTTCTTATAAATAAGTTGTCTTTAATCCATTCAATCCGGGAACGCATCTGTGGCACTTAAGATTTCTTTAGCTATTCAAAAATAGCTGATCTACAAGCTCATAGCACCACGCTATGAGCTTGTAGATCTGCTATTTTTCAAAAATCTCAGCTCAACTCAACTCATGTCTCAGCTTCATACACATCATCACAGTGTCACCTTCTGAACAGAGGAGGGACTTTATATTACGTTACCTTTAACTATCAAACTTTGTATTGCCTGGAAACGATAATGTGCCTTGTTTGTGCCTCTATGCCCTAGCAAGGCTTGTTTGATTTTGAAAAAGGATTGGACTGGTAGATTGGAATACATTAGTCTTGATTGATTATCTAACTTGAGTGAATGTGACTGTACTTGATTGTAATAAACTGGATAAAAGTGGACTGAGCTGAACTAAATTGAACTAGAATGGATGGAATTAAATCCAGCTGAACACACTAGACTCTCATCTTGACTAGACTAGACTATATTTTCCTGAACTAACCTCAAATGACCCAGATTTACATACAATTCACACTCTCCATCATTCTTACCTCTCCTTCCAGTCAGGACTTGCTGTTTTCCTCTTCCTGCCGCCACAACCCTCCACATCATCCTCAGCATCTCCAGACCGTTTCCTCTGTTTCACTCTCTCCAGATTTGTTTGTTTGGGTAGTTTTGGTTCAAAGTACTCAGAGTAAATCATTTTTCTTTCAGATTTGATTTGGCGCAGATTCCTTCCTGTGACGAAAAGGGAGAAAGTTAGAAGTTAGAAACAAACATTGAGCAGTCCCTCCATTCTGGCCAGCCAGCCACTGTTCAGTACTCGGTGTTCTGTTGTCTCGTTCTGTTGTCTCTTTGTGATGCTGCAAGGATAAATGGTATTTTTATTGAAGATACACCTGTCTGTCTGTCTGTCTGTCTGTCTCTCTCTCTCTCCATCTCTCTCCCTCTTCGTTTCTCCCTACTGATGTTTTGTGACCTATCTCTCCTTCCCCTCTTACTTTCACTCCTCGTCTCTCCGTCTTATTCTCTCTCTCTCTCATCTACAACCCCCCCACCCCCCTTCTCTCTGCATTTTCCCATCCATCCTGCCGTTGTCCTCGTGTGCCCTGTTAGACTCTGTCCTCAGCTCCCCTCAATTCTACCGGCTGATCTGAGATCAGTTCTGAACGGCAGGTCGTGGGTCTGCTGCATGGAGGATGCACACTGCTGCACCTAATCTGCTCATTGGGCCCGGGACGATATTTGATCATTATCAGTTATACAGTAAGAATATACATTATAACCTGCATTATCATGCAGGTATCTAACCTTGGGCCATGGCAAATGCCAGCCGATAGGTTAATTTCTTTACCACTTAACTGTTCCCAGCCTTATTTGTTCACAAAGACAAAGAGAAAATAGCATTTGATTCACACATTAATTCAATAAAGAGATTAAACATTACTCTCAATGAGGAACTGCCCCAGCAAATACAGTAGTCCCACTGGGATTCCCCATCAGTGTGGGGAGGGAGTTGGCTGCTGCTGGCGAGCCTCGCCCATGTTGGTAAGCAGCCAATCCGTGAACCATCAAAGGTTGCTAGCTGTTTTCAGGTCTTGTGTTTTGCTTTTGCTGTTTGTGATGAACTCCAGTGTCTTCTCAGCTAACAGTGATCTACCCGAGGGGTGATATCAGTTATCACCCTCTCTGTTCTTTTACCACTCCCCTCACCCAGGGCAAATAAAGCCTGGTTTTGTGGTAATATTCATTACTGCAATATTCATTTTCATAAATCACGGACAAACTAACACAGACAGACAGACAGACAGACAGACAGACAGACAGACAGAGAAACAGACAGATAATCAGACAGACCAATAAACCGTGCAAATGGAACACATAAGGAAGGTTAATCTTTCAGATCAGTCTCACTCATAAATTCCCAGTCAGTGTCAGCGTGTCTAATTGTCTGTCTGTGTTTTTATGGTACTTTTTACTGGAGCACCCAGAACATGTGTAGTAATAGTGAGGATCCCAATCTTTTGACCCACACACACCCACGCTTGTCCTGGGATTGATTCCACCACCACAATCTTCTCTTCTGTGTCTCCTTCTCATCGTTAACGGGCTGAACATGACTAAGGAGGGTGGACTGGCTCACTCAAAAACAATGTTGAGTGAAAGAAAAGATTCATCATTAGAGAGAGAGAGAGAGAGAGAGAGAGAGAGAGAGAGAGAGAGAGAGATGGGTGACATGTGATAGAGGTCAGGACCTGGGACTCAGACCTACAACATCACAGTCACTGGCAGGGGACGCCCCTGTCCATCTGCTCCTCTGAATAGACATGTCCCCTTCTGTTGTTTATTTTTTATTTCCTTTCGTGTTTTTCTTTACTTTGTCTCCCTTTCTCCCTTCATCTCTCTCTTTTTGTCTCTTCCCCTTCTCTCCCTCTCTTATTTTCTTGCTATCTCCGTTTCTCTCTTTCTCTCTCTCTCTCTCTCTCTCTCTCTCTCTCTCTCTCTCTCTCTCTCTCTCTCTCTCTCTCTCTCTCTCTCACCCATATCCATCACCTATTCCCTGTCCTCCACCTTTCTCTCTCCCTCGCTCATTTCCCTGCCCATTATGTCCTCCCCCTTGTAATTGGCCTGCTTACAGCTGGCCAGCCTCTCAAAAACACTTGTGTGGCTTGAACCAACCTTTGTCTGAGTACAGCCAAACGCCTGTCGGTTTCAGAATAGATTTTAAGATTTTACTGATTACTTTTATAACCTTACTAGGGCAGGCTCCTATTTCCTTTTAAGATATTCTTGTCACTTGTCAGCCTGAATGTATCTGGAGATCCTCAGGTAGGGTCCTCTGGGTTGTTCCTCAAATTTGCCTTGTTACCTGGGGGTGATCTGGCTTTAATGGCCCAGTCGGGTACCAAAGCTTTGGACTTAATATACTGTACTGCTTGCTTGAATATCACACTCTAGCAAAGTCAGTGTCATTGTTTAAATCACTTCTGAAAACATTCTTATGTTAAGCCCTTTTCATAGTGCTTATTTAGTTTATTTAGCTTCTTATTCTTATTGCCTCTCTTATCCTACTTAATTCCTGCTTTAGATTTGTAATGCCTTCTATATTGTTTTTCTTTTTATGTTATCATCGTTGCTGTCTGGCAGAAACCAGCTAACTCAATTCTTTCACTTCAGCATTTTTTTTCCATAAAGCAGTGCTATTGAACACCCTTTACGTCCGCGTGTTGATTAAAATAATATTGAACCAATGAAAAGTATTAAAAAGCGCTTCAGACAAAACCAGCTAACTCCATTGGATCCTCAAACTTCCTGCTAAACCAGCCAACTCCGCCAAAGGGGGTGGAGTTAGCTGGTTTTGCTGACTCCAGGCTCCACCCCCTTTTGACCTCCAACCTCATTGTGAGCTTGGAGGTCCATTCAGCTGTTCTTATCAATGATGAACAAAACCTCCTAACTCCACTTTTTGTTTTGTTTTTGTCATTTCCTGAAGATTTAACATTTTGGAGTTAGCTGGTTTCTGCCCGACAGCAGAGATATATTCTTTTTATCTCTTCCATGTTATGTTCTGGTCATTTATCCTGTTTTGTAAAGAACTTTGTAACCTTGTTTCGA
>NC_139950.1:26088331-26100831 GCF_963454915.1 Gymnoscopelus microlampas
ATAAACGCACAGACAGATAGACAGACGGACTGGCAGACAGACATACAGACACACCAGCATAAACCCGAGAGGATAACAAAACAGCACATAGGAACAGGGCACCGCGATCTGATGTATCCACACAGCGGTCAAAGTGAACGGAAAGGACTCAACGCGTTCACATAAAGCCAACCGCAATGAAAGCAGGGACAGTGCAGAAATGAAAGGGAAGAAATGCAGAGAGAGAGTGAGAGAGAGAGAGAGAGAGAGAAAGAGGGGGTTGGAGGGTGGGATCCATCCCAGGGTGGGATGTGTGGACTGGAGGAGCTGCATGCTCTCTCCAGCCCGTGGTGCTACGGCCCTGCCCTCCCTGCTCACTGAGCCATTTCCTGTTTTCGACCTGAAAGCTTTATTTAGAGCCGTCCCATCCCTCCTCTTCTCTGCTCGCTGCCGCGCGCCGCAGCAACGCTACACACTCATTCATGAGTCAACTCTCCACACACACACACACACACACACGCACATACACACACACACACACACACTACACAGCCAGAGACCAGGCAGCGCACAACGGCGGCCACAAGCTAATGTTGTCCTCCTACTGTTTGTAGAGTTGTTGGAGCTCCTGCCATGATAATGAGGAGTTGTTGCTGTGTGTTGTCATGACGTGTCACGTGGCTCATTCTGGGGTCACATGGAGGTTGTCTTTACACCGGGGTTCTGACCCCTGTAATCCTGTTGGTTAACCACTCTCAGACCCTCTATACTTAATAAAAGGGACCTGAGTTGCACTGTACTTGGCGTGCTCTTTTTTCGATCTCCACCAAATCTTTTCGCCCGAAAATAGCCGATCTGCAAGCTTGCAACGTGACGCATTGTGAGCTTGTAGATCAACTATTTTTGGAATAGGGATGCAAGTGGTTAACCTCGGAATTTTGGGTTGCTTTAGGGATGAGAGAGCGTCAGCTAGGTGCCCTACGATATCATGTAAAATTGTAATGTCAGTGGTGGTGTGTTGAGGCAGTCCTTTAGATTTAGGTTTTTAGCGTCCCTCTATTAACCACAGTCCCTATTTTATACTTCAGGTATTTTGCATCGTGGTGCAACGCGTTGTGAGCTAGTAGATCTGCATTTTTTTGCCATGCGTAAAATAGGGATGCCAGGGTTAATGTGGTCAAAGTTGTTCTTCTAATACATAGAAGTTGTGTTGTGTTATTTAATAAATATGGTCCTAGTGCTGTAGATTTCGGTGTTGAAGATTTGTATGCGTGTGCGTGCACACACACACACACACACACACACACACACACACACACACACACACACACACACACACACACACACACACACACACACACACAGTCATGTGTGTCAGATCTCACACACTGAGTTTACAGTAAAAGGGCAAAAAGGGCACAAACGGTCTGAACATGCCATTTTCCGGGCAGCTTACATGCTCTCTCCATCATTCACCAACATGCTCTGGGGTGATGTTTTATCTGGTTACTGGACTCTGGTGTGAACACTTTTGTTTGAGTCTACCAGACTGGATCGTGCCATCTGTTGTCATTTAGCTACACAGTAAAATCCTCAGGGTTAATTTAACTTTGGGAGTGTACAAGTGTAACCAATTGGACCCTTACGGGTCCAGATGTTTACACTTGTACACTCTCAGAGTTACAAATGGATAAATTAGCCTTACACTGATTATTTGTCTGTTTAGCCATGGGTCATTGACATTGTAAATTGTACTAGAATATAGAAACTAGAATCCAATTTGGTGGAGTCATAACAAATTGGAATAATATGGGAATGCAGATGGCAGACTGTAGAGTATAAGGCATAGCTCTGTGCTAGATTTATTGTGTTCCACTTACTACAAGTTGTTTAACTTTTAATGTTGGTGGTTTCCTGTGCAAGTGCTCAAGTGCACAAGAGAAATAGAATTTTGACCAATTTGTCAAAATATTGTATTTAACATACTGTACCATACAGATAACATTTGATTCACACACATACACACGCACGTACGCACGCACGCACGCACGCACGCACGCACGCACGCACGCACGCACGCACGCACGCACGCACGCACGCACGCACGCACGCACGCACGCACGCACGCACGCACGCACGCACACACACACACACACACACACACACACACACACACACACACACACACACACACACACACACATTGGTTTCACATAGAGCTTTAATGCAATTGAATGTTTTTTATGTAATGTGTTATATGTCAGGTGTGGACCCCATTCATCTATCCCAAAGAAATTGATTGGATTTTGGCTACAGTAATTCCTTTTGTACTCCTGTAATATGTTTGACACTTCATGTCCAGGTTTGATACTCTGATAATGTGTAGGATACTGCAAAATTGAGTAATAGATACTTAAGACGGGGGCGGAAATGGCTCAGGAGTTAGAGCAGCCACTTGGGAATTGGAAGGTGCCCGGTTCTTAAGTGTCATTGCTTGAGCAAGACACTGAATTCCTAACTGCTTCCGATAAACAAATTGGTACCTTGCATCGTTGCCTCTACTGTCTGTGTTTGAATGTGTGCGTGAATGGGTGAATGTAATGCACGTCACTCACTCACACGTGAACTACAGACGTACGTATGTACTGACATTTTATGCATTTATTATAAGATAGCTTGAATACTGTGGCCGCTATCACCCCAGGGCCCTTGGAAGTATCTATTCTATCCAGTAACCTTGGAGCCAGGATAAGAATGGCGACAGTTAATTTGCTTGCGTTGCATATAAAAGACACATAAGACACAAGTGACCGTCATACCTATTTCATTTTGTGATCGTTCTAATTTCAGCTTTACACAAAGTTTTCATGTCCAGGTGTTGTAAAATACTAGACTGACTGTGGTTCTCAGCCAATGGGTCGAGGCCCAAAGGCGAGTCACAATATAAGATGTGACAGGACCATGGAAAATAAAAACTTTATTATTGAATAGCCTATTTGGGTGCTGACCCTGTGGTTGACACAACATTGTTGTCTTAGTGAACATGATAGAACATTGCGAGGGGGACATAGTAAGAGATTGTACTTAACAATTGAATTGAATTGAATTGAATTGAATTGAATTGAATTGAATTGAATTGAATTGAATTGAATTGAATTGAATTGAAGTTGCTGACTACGTGACTACTGACTACATAGGGTACCTAGGGGTATAATGTGACACAACCAACTGCTGTGTGCGTGTGCGTGTGCGTGTGTCGGGCCAAACGCAGACGACGCTTTGACGTCACTCCCCGGGGCAGCTGTGTGCAGGGCCATTGGCGGATGGGTTTTAGCCTTTTTATCATAATGGTAGACTCTCAGCCTGCAACCCATAGCCCGGGGGTGCGATTGGCTGGTTGGTTGTCAGGGCAACCCGCAAGTTGACACAAACGAGTTTTACGCTGAAGAAAGTGCCATGCATATTGCATAATATCATATAGACTGTCAGACTTAAATTAGTTGAATTAAGATTAGAGATAGTTTTAGCATTCGGCCTATGAACAGAAGACCATCACGTTTTGCCTCCTCCAAGTTAAGTTTGATATTCAGCCAATTCTAGCCTATATTTATCAGTTTATATTATCATATTTCAATGTACACCAGTGGTGTAAAGTATAAACTAAGTACATTTACTCAAGTACTGTACTTAAGTACACTTTTGATGTATTTTTTTTACTTTACTGGGGTATTTCCAAATTGGAAATATTCCAGTATTGTAGTGGAGTAGAAGTAAAAGAAAATTGGAAATTCCAATTTTCAGTAGGTGCTTTCACTTCTACTCCACTACACACCTCAGAGGCAAATATTATACTTTTACTCTACAATTATTTGAAATGTGACTAGTTAGTTTGTAGATTTTTATTATTATTACAAAACATACATTAACCAATTCAGCCCAGTTAGGCTATTTGAAAATAGCCGATCATACATGTTGCGATGCGAGGCATTGTGAGCTTGTAGAAAAGAAAATGTAAGTACTTTTTCCACCACTGATGTACACTGTCATATATATGGCTGTTTTCTGTTTACACAGTCAAATCCTGCGTTTTTAACGCAGCCCTCGGCTCGGCGTTAATTAACACACAGCTGAATGAATGGAGGCATTACGGAATCACATAAACGGTTGCCCGTAACAACAAAACTGGCCAATCGCTCCGACCCACCGTCCCTCCGGGCCATGGGACGCAGAGACTGGTTCTTTCATATAGTCGGGTAGTGGAGCAGTGCTGAGCAGCCAGCCTCATATCAGCGCCATTGTGTGACGGTGTGAGTTCCTCCGCTCACACACACACACACACATACATACATACATACATACACACGCATACACACACACACAGGAGCAGTGCGGACGGCACGTTATTATTAACGTTATTAATGGCGTTATTATCCTGCTATTATCACTGACACGGACTGTTTACAGTATCCCGACGTTTCTCCGATGTTTCTTTTCTCCCCAACTCCGGGGGTGGATCTCTATGTGTTGGTAAGACAAGCTTTTAATTTTAAGCTTTTTTACTGGAGGGGGGGGAGAGGAGGAGGAGGGGGGGGGGGGGGGGGGGTTAGGGGCCAGAACAGACAGACATGAGCAGGAATGCATGCATTATACAATACTGTGTGAATGTGAAGGATATGACAGAACGGGACTTTTATTTCTAATGAATATAATGAATGCCCGGGTCATTTCTGACCCTATTGTTGACCAAAAAGTTCTCAGTGTTGTCGCGATAACGAAAGAGGTGATCGATACTTGTCCAGGTTAATGTCACATCTATTAGCCTACACCCAACTAGACTTTTTTTTTTTTTTTTTTTTTTACTCATTTGATCCCTCTGTCTGAGTGTCTGACGAAAACTTATAGGCGACTGACTGTAATAGGCGGGATCCAGAGGTATAGCCTATACTTTTAGGGTTAACCGTCGCCTTGATCATAGAAACCCGTTTAATCAAACTTTTGAACCAGAGAAATGAGGCTGCGAACTGCTCTGCTGTTGTAGCTTGTAGTGTAGGGACACTTTGGATTGTTGACTGTTGTGTGGTGGCTCTGTCTGTAGTCTGTTCTGCTCCTGCTGTTGTGGCGAGCGGAGGGTTTCTGCCATTTAAAGGGACTACTGTTTCGTAACGTGTTGCACCACAGCAACTCACACTAGTGTTGACAGTGGCGCTCTGCCTACTGTACTGATACTGGTAGTGAATGTGACCCAAATGGTACATGTTACTGTACAATGATTCATAGATGATGCACACAGTAAGATCCTCACTGGTCATTTTTACTACTTCAGTTCACAGATGATGGGTAGACCACAGAGGAGTTTTACTGTTTAGCTTGTGTGAGACAAGATTACTTAAGTATTCTAGATAGGCTACATGTTTGACATATATTCTACATTTTTTAAACAGTATTGTCGTTATCATTGTGCGTTATGATTGCATAAGGGGAAACTGCAGTCATAGCCCACATTAGAGATACTGCATGATCATTTAGTTTCAATTTGCATACTGCAATAAGTTGGATAGGCCAAGTTGTGCTACAGTGTTGCTCTTCTCACTCCTTTAATATGATTGTCACTGCACAAGTTTGATACATCGGTCATGAAGTTGGATAACGCAATAATGAGTTAGACACTTACTTGAGTAACACATTGGATACTGTGGTTTAAGTTTGATAATGCAATATATCTGATATTTCATTTGCAAGTTGTGTATTGTAAATATAATATTTACAGTACACAATAATGTGTTCAATACTCTCTGCACAACCTTGATATTTTGGTATTAACTTAAGTTCAATACAGTAGTACACATTTATAGCGCAGTAATTAGTTGTATAATACCAACCACACAAGCTGTTGACATGGTTCAGACATATAGACTGGACGTTGGCTGGTTCCTGGTGGCGAGTGTTGCTGGAAGAAGAGTGGCGTGCTCTGCTGCTGCATGTAGTAGACTTGTCTGCTGACCTAATTCTGTTCTCTCCCTTTTGTTCTGTTTTTTATTTATAGAGGTGTGTATGAGAGAGAGGTAACGAGGGAGAAAGGTAAAGAGAGAGATAGAAAAAGAGGTAAAGAGAGATACTGTAAGTGTTAGAGAGAGGGCGTGTTGTACTGTGTGTGGTAAGGCTTGCCAGAAAATAATTACTCCCCGCAAACAGGTACCACCCCCCCCCCCCCCCCCCCACCCCCACCCCCCACACACACACACACACACACACACACACACACACACACACACACACACACACACACACACACACACACACACACACACACACACATACAGTACACCCAGGCCTTCCAGTAGAGGTCCTGACTGGCTGGGGACTTGATCCTCTTTGAGGTTTTAAGCTGTGAGTTCTGTCTTGATCTAGAGTTTGTCAAGCCGTCCATGCTTATCACCTCCACTGTATTCAAAAAGAAGTGTGTGTTTGTGTGATAGGCCCAGCCATTTGTGCAGAGGTGTACCCCTGCACAGTGCACATGGCAACATTGTTGTTTTGTTTGTGTGCACGTGTGTGTGTGTGTGTGTGTGTGTGTGTGTGTGTGTGTGTGTGTGTGTGTGTGTGTGTGTGTGTGTGTGTGTGTGTGTGTGTGTGTGTGTGTGTGTGTGTGTGTGTGTGTGTGTGTGTGTGTCCCTTCCCGTGAAAAGTCCATTCTACCACGGGGGGACATTTGTAAAAGCGAGCAGCACAGTCAGGTTTGAGTCGTGCAAGAAGCAAGCACAAAGGAGAAGTGAGAGAGCATTAACCCATTCAATCCGGGAACGCATCTGCAAATGTCTTCTAAATCCTAACAGTTTTTTGAAAAAGCTTATGTTGCTACTGTATGTATATCAGTGGTGCTCAAACTTTTTCATGTCAAGGACGCCCAAAATGATATGTATTTGGCCACAGACCCCCATCTAAACATGAGTTTAGATGTATATTATGTTCCAGGGACCCCCCCCCCCCCCCAGAAGCAAAGATTTGAGTTACAAATATTGCTTTAAAAAAAAAAAAATTCAAAGATTTGTACAAATGTTGACGATTTTTCAATCGCCAAATCAACAGCCAAATAAATCTGAAATGACAGATGCTTTCCGGGTCTTGAGGGGTTAATTCAATGTTACACCTACTTAGGCTCCCTTTTTCGATACTGTATGTATGCTGTGTATGATTGGTAGGCAGTGTATTGTGCAGTGAAAGCCCTGGTGTTTTGTAATCATGTGTCTGTGCCATTATGTAAGATATTGTCGCTGCTCGGTGAGTTCTGACTGTGTGTGTGTGTGTGTGTGTGTGTGTGTGTGTGTGTGTGTGTGTGTGTGTGATGCCTGCCTGACCTCCTGAATGTCATGTGAGCTTTACGTTTCATGCGCACTGAACTACTGTAAACACACGCACACGCACATGCGCACGCACGCACGCACGCACGCACGCACGCACGCACGCACGCACGCACGCACGCACGCACGCACGCACGCACGCACACACACACACACACACACACACACACACACACACACACACACACACGTGGACCTTGTTTCCACTCACATGACTTGCTCATTCATTTAAGTTTAGACTGTCTTCTGCTGCCATCTGTCCTCCTTCCAGCTCCTGTTACCACCTCCATCTCTACTCATTGACAAATAAAATACTTCCTTAATTCAGGGCTAAAAAAGTAGTTCTCTAAGTTATTCCTATGAAATGCAGGCTTCATATTGTTCATAAACATGCAGAAATGGTTGCCTTAACGAATATAATTGATCAATTATAGCTAACCTTGAATGTTTCGTTAGCTGCCACCAGCAGGTATTCCCTACTGGCAAGATAGCATAACTAGCATCATTACTGTAACCAACTAGACCTACTTAGTTAAACTCAAGCTAGCCTATGAAATCAGCACTTGGCTACCTTTACCGATTCACCTTTTAAAAGTAAAATCAAGTAATAAAGTTGTTTTCGGTTGTTCATTTGAACTCTTGAGCAGAGAAAATGTTCCCAGGTCAGGCTGCTGGAATAAGAACAGGTCTGGATCTGTGTTGCCAGATTTTGCAAGAGAAACATGCGGCCAGGTCTACGAAAACAAGGCCAAAAGAAGCGACTAGGCCGCATGATCACACACACATAGTGTGTCACCAGCAAAATTAGTTAACATAGCATCAAAATCAGTTTTACCGCTTGAACCCGATATGGCTATTCGAAATTAGCCGATCTACAAGCTCACAAAGCGCTGTGATGCAACGCATTGTGAGCTTGTAGATTGACTGTTTTAAATCTTGACTTTTTTGGAAATATTTGAAATATTTGTGAAACATTTTAATTACACAAATCTTGTGTGGGTGTCCCTCCCTGGCACAAAATATTTTCAGATGGGGGTCCGCGGACAAATACATATTCATTTGAGGGTCCTTGACATGAAAATGTTTGAGAACGACTGGTTTAAACACCATTAGACAGCAAGCCCAAATAAGCAACTGCACTTCAGAAACAAGCCCAAAAAAACACAACCCGCAACTACCAATGTTTACAAGCAACTTTACAGAAGAACAAGGCCAAAGTCGCATATAATAAGCAGACGTGGCAACCATGGTCTGGATCCTCAGGGTCAGAATTGAGAACCACTTCCTTGTTGGCCTTAGCAGCTACAACCCTTGTTGAAAGCTCAGTAATACACATAGGCCTAATGCCGTTCAGTGTAACTGTTTGACACACGCACACGCACACGCGCACACACACACACACACACACACACACACACACACACACACACACACACACACACACACACACACACACACACACACACACACACACACACACACACACACACACACACGCACACACACACATTTGCCTGGTTGGGGTTTTACTGCGAGGAAATGCAAACAAGGCTGTTGAGGCATTTCAGGGAAGAGATGGTGGGAAATTCAAATGTGTAATGTAACTTAATAATCAATACTGTAGTTAATGATTATTATACAATTATTATTACTACAGGTATAATATATTTGGTCTAAATGTCTAGGAGAGCCATAAGTTGTGTCTTCAGCTTTACTTTGTGTAATTGGATTTGGTCTCTTATTGATATAGCGATATTGACAGAATTAAAAAGGTTATCTTGACCAAATACCTTAATATCGATAATGTGGCCTTAATAAATGCACTGACATTCTAACACTAAAAAGTACAGTTTAAATAACCCCCCCCCCCCCTCTCTCTTTCTCTCTGCATTTTATTTCTATGTCTCTCCAACGTTCTCTCACAGACACAGAGTCTGTTCCCCTTCCTCTCTCTTTCCCTGCCTTGCCCCTCCTCTCCTCCTCCTCTCCCTCTTCCTCTTCCTCTTCCTCCTCCCATCTCTCTGCCGGTGTGCCTCACTCTCTCTCTCTCTCATTCTCTGTGTATGTCTCCCATTCCCTCCCTTTCTCATGTCCCCCTGTCTCTTTTCCTTTCTATCTCCCCCTTCCTGCTGTCTGTCTCTCCCTCCCTCTGTCTCTCTGTCTTTCCGGCAGGGTGATATCAGGAATGTGTTTACTAGTGCTACATTGTGTGTGTGTGTGTGTGTGTGTGTGTGTGTGTGTGTGTGTGTGTGTGTGTGAGTGAGAGAGAGACTCGGGCGCACATGCGGACAATCGGACATATCATAATCATAAGTGTGTATGTGTGTGTGTGTGTGTGTGTGTGTGTGTGTGTGTGTGTGTGTGTGTGTCTGTGCACGTGTCCGTGACATGTATTTGCCACATAGGTCTGTGTGTACACACGTGTGGAGATCCATACGCATCTCAATACATCGGCAAAGGTACATGTGCACTGGTATGTGTGTGTGTGGCCATACGTGCCCTTGTGCATGTGCAGCGATATGCACTATGCATAGTACCTCAAGACTACAGCGTACCTGCAGCAATATGACGTGCACTTTACTGTACTGTGTGTGTGTGTGTGTGTGTATGAGCGAGGGTATCTGAGTGCGTTCTTACTTTCTGTACCCTGAGGACTGGAAATAGACCATTGCAGAGCTGAAGGGGGGGAGGGGTGCAGCGAGCGCGTGCAGCTCAGGCATGGAAACCAGCGTATCCGGTTACAGGATCAGAATATCACTGCAGAATCCATCCAGGAGCTGGCTAGCTAGCTAGGTAGCTAGATAGTCACAGCACCCTGCTGTACTATAGCAGCAGCAACAACAACACCACACACCACACATACTGTAGCGTCTGGTGTACTATTATACTATTATGCAGAGAGAGAGTTGTTGTGTTGTGTTGTGTGTGTGTGTGTGTGTGTGGGGGGGGGGGGGGGGCAGAGTTGATAGACTAACATGCACCTAGAAGTTCATACAGTGTGAATGTATGCATCATGTTAAAAAGACCTGAGGCCGTGTCTAAAAAAATCTAAATCCTAAAAAAAAATCGGAAAAAATATTTAAAAAATATTTTTTACGATTTTTCAGAAATAGCAGATCTACAAGCTCGTAGCGCGGCACTCGGTGCCGCGCTATGAGCTTGTATATCTGCTATTTTTGATTAGCCAAAGACATCTAAAGTGACACAGATGCGTTCCAGGTATCAATGGGTTAATTTGTGTATGTGCACATGCATGCATTTAAACACACGAGCATGTGGATACTGAGAGCGGCATCTCAAAAAATCTAAAGCCCGACTTATACTTTGTCGTACGGTGGGGTCGTGTGCCACGTCTAGAAAATAGGCGATGCAGAAGACCATCTATTTTCGGCACATGACAGACTATAAATTAAGCATAACACGCAAAGTCATAAGCAGCCCCTTCTCTGTCAGCTCTGTTGCATTGTGTGACTTATCAGCTGTAAATGATTGTAAGCTCTTCTGTCTCCGATAAGGAGGTAAGGTTACAACTTTCACAATCAAAAGTGAGTCATTCACACTTAGGTGTTCATGTATACTCCTGTAGTAAGTGAGCAAATCTCTGTTCCTCCTGTTCATGCATCTGTGATTAACTGACATGCTGAGCTAATTATATAGATGATAGATTCAGATTCAGAATCAACTTTATTGTCACATCACAAGTTTACAAGTGTAAAAGACTCACTGGGTGTAATTCTTTATTGTACAAGCTCCCAACATTTGCAGTTTCGGGGTGAAGAATAGAGAAAGAAAGAAAGAAAGAAAGAAAGAAAGAAACAAAGAAAGAAGGAAGGAAAACAAGTCATATGTAATGTAATACGAGCAATGTCAAATTCATACAAAGTGCATGGTGAAAATAGTAATAAATAGATGTGGGGGAGGCATTTAGCTAGGGCGGCAACTATCAATTATTTTCTTAAAGCGATTATTCTACCAGCTACTTTTTACTATTATTTTGTATTCTCCCCTTGATAATGCAGGTTCCACACAGAGATTCCAGACTATATATCTATATCTACGCTGTGATATTAGTCTGCTGGCCATGCCAGGAGTGTGTGTTGAGCTGAGGTATAGATTGTGGAGTCCTACAGCATGTCTGGTTTGCTCATTGGTTTCATGGCTGGCTGAGGTTGGTTTAGGTCTTTTTGTGCACACGCATGTGCGTGTGTGTGTGTGTGGGGTCCTGGGGTCATCGGTTTTCGGTGATCTGTGGCCTGGGCTCTCTCTACTGTGTTCTCTAATAAAACAGCCTTGAACTTTATGTTTACAAAAACGGACTGTGTTTCATTTCACTGATTGGGTCCTCTATTGTCAAGGCTTTTTTTCTGTTGAATATAAGTCATTATGGTCATATGACACCATCTTTCAACTAAGTATAAATTAGCCTTTAGGGGAAGGGGTCTCTGACCCATCTGTGAGGGTGACCTTGAGTCCCAATTGAGGTCATGGCTCCATTTTAGCCTGGAAGATTCCCACACTGTGGTGTCATCTGCTACCTCATCTGCTCATTGGCTATGATTCCATCTGTCCTGCAAATTATAAACCTTTCAAATGTTGCAAATACATATAAAGTAGGACAGTAGGAAAGCTGAGAGGTCAGACAGTGTAGAAGAGAGAGACAGACAGTTAGAAAGTTTGAGGGAGACAGTATAGGAGAGACAGACAGTTAGAAAGTTGGAGGGAGACAGTATAGGAGAGACAGACAGTTAGAAAGTTTGAGGGAAACAGTATAGGAGAGACAGACAGTTAGAAAGTTTGAGGGAGACAGTATAGGAGAGACAGACAGTTAGAAAGTTTGAGGGAGACAGTATAGGAGAGACAGACAGTTAGAAAGTTGGAGGGAGACGGTATAGGAGAGACACATATGAGACAGGACTCTGGAGGGGATTTGATCCCCGGCCAGCAGAGGTGCATGTGGTTCCAGTGAGAGAAAGGGATTCTTCACTACACCTTATGATGCAATATGTCATTATTTACATCATTTTAGGCTTGTTACAATAGTTGTAGGCTTTACAGAACTATGGATAGACAATATGATTTTATTTTTAGGCTACCAATATACAATTATTTCCCTTCCATAACAGCCGATGCCGATCGTTAAATTATGTTTTGAATTGGTTAGGA